>NC_080411.1:5977500-6277500 GCF_030265065.1 Corythoichthys intestinalis
TACCACCACCGTGCTTGACGGTAGGCACGGTGTACTTGGGGTTAAAGGCCTCACCTTTTCTCCTCCAAACATATTGCTGGGCATTGTGGCCAAACAGCTGGATTTTTATTTCGTCTGACCACAGAACTTTCCTCCAGAAGGTCTTATCTTTGTCCATTTGATCAGCAGCAAACTTCAGTGGAGCCTTAAGGTGCCGCTTTTGGAGCAAGGGCTTCCTTCTTGCACGGCAGCCTTTCAGTCCATGGAGATGCAAAACACGCTTGACTGTGGACACTGACACCTGTGTTCCAGCAGCTTGTAATTCTTGGCAGATCTGCTTTTTGGTGATTCTCGGTTGAATCTTCACCCTCCTGACCAATTTTCTCTCAGCAGCAGGTGATAGCTTGCGTTTTCTTCCTGATCGTGGCAGTGACAAAACTGTCATGCACTTTATACTTACAATTGTTTGCACTGTTGCTCTTGGGACCTGCAGCTGCTTTGAAATGGCTCCAAGTGACTTTCCTGACTTGTTCAAGTCAATGATTCGCTTTTTCAGATCCATGTATGTATATTTTTGACCCAGCAGATTTGATCACTTTTTCTGTTAACCCATAATAAAGTCATAACGAACCAAACTTCATGAATGTTTTTTGTGACAAAGAAGTATCTGTTCCAATCACTCTATCGGAGAAAAATCAGAGTTGTAGAAATAACTCAAGAGAGCCATGACATTATGTTCTTCACAAGTGTATGTAAACTTTTGACCACAACTGTATATCGTTAAATTGTTGCATAACTGATTATGCATTTCATCCCAAATGAATGCATTTATTTTGTTTTGTTAAATGTAGGGCTGTCAAATTTATCACATTAACGGGCGGTAATTATTATTTTTTAATTAATCACGTGAAAATATTAATCGCAATTAACGCATTCAAGGTACGACTCCTTCACGCATTGCCGCAAACAGCCTACAATGGCGCCGTTTTACTTATATACAGGCATAAGAGGCAGAGCGGAGTAGATACAAGCATTCATTGGGGCCGTGCTTTTAATTGGCAAAAGCTTTGTCATCTCTCCCACAGCAACTATTCTATTATATTCAATACTACTCTACTCAATAGTATAGTATATTACTACTACTAATATATTACTACAATATAATTGGGCAGAACAGTTAAGTCGCTACAGTATCATTTACTGAAACTCAACAAATACGCTAGATCAGGAGTCCCCAACCTTTTTTGCACCACAGACCGGTGTGATTTGGGTCTTTTTTTCACGAACCGGTGTCCTGTCATTTTATGCATCCTTATAAAATTTTGCTACCAAAGCTTTTGTGGCGGTGAAAAAAGTCCTCTTATTTATTCAGTTGGACTCTCAATGTTATCCAATGGTCCTAAAAAACTATTTACATCATAAACATACATGTGCAACACGGAAATGGCGTAAATTAATGCTTAACGACGCGGCGAAGTCGTTAAGTGAGAGGGCTACGTGCAGTTGTTGTGTGCGCCTAACATGGCAAACGTAAGTTAATATTCCTTTCTTTAAAGAAAGTTTGTAGTGTGTACTTTGGAATCGCTGCATTCACGCCTTTTTAACGTTTCGTGCATGCCAATTTTGTCAGAACACCGGCGACGTGCGGCAGAAAAATACAGCAAATATAAAATAGCATTTGTTTTTAGCCCCGTCGTGTTAAGTGCAGGGAAAAAAATACAACTCACCCGCTGAATCAGTGGGAGGCCTGACTTTGTTTCGTTGAGACGAGATGGTCCCGAGATGGGAGAGTGAGAGAAGCTAGCATCACAAATACACGATGTTGGAAATTGTAGCACAGTTTTCAGCGCGCTCCTAGCGATGTCAGGATAGCCCGAAATGACTTTAATCCAGAACTTCGGTAGAGTTGTTGTCTCAAATGTACTTTTAATGTCGCCGTGATTTGCGACCTCTACAAACTGATATGACATGCTCGAATCACTCCGTTTATTCACATACGGGTCACGAATTCACTCCTTCGCAGTTCGTGGGTCTTTAGTGATTGGGAAGTAGCATAAATTTTGTTTTCTTCGAAGTTGTAGGCACATCTTCTGGCTCGTCAGGTTCCCTTTTCCCCGTAAAAAGTCTGTCCAAAGACGTCTGTTATTCAGTCATTGTAGTGTGGGGGCTAATTATTTCCGGGAAGGAATGTGATTGGCGACGACCTACATCATACGTAATTATCAAGTCCAAGCGCGCATAGATATACAAAACGAGATTTAGTGCTAACAGCCCAATCAATGCATTTCTATGACGACCTCCAATCCTGTAGTTGTATATCTAGAGTAGACAGGGATATTGGTGTGTTTTGGTGTGTTAAGCGGCACAGGCCAAAGACAATCGGCCAGAATGCAGTCATTAATAAAGTATTTATTATTTCTGCGCGGCCCCTTACCAAATGCGCCACGGACCGGTACCGGTATGCGGCCTGGTCGTTGGGGACCCCTGTGCTAGATGGCAATATTTAGTCACAATATACAAACTCATATTTATCCTTTAAGAATTACAAGTCTTTCTATCCGTGGATCCCTTTCACAGAAAGAATGTTACTAAAGTTAATGCCATCTTGTGGATTTATTGTTATAATAAACAAATACATTACTAATGTACAGTATGTTGAATGTATATATCCATCTTATCTTTCCATTCCAACATTAATTTACAGAAAAATATGGCATATTTTAGAGACGTTTTGGAATTGCGATTTATTACAATTAACTCGATAAAAATTTGAATCGTTTGACAGCCCTTTTGTACACCTTTTGCCTAAAATATATATATAACACAATAAAACAGAATTGTTGTGGAACTCAAAATGTTGACTGGACAGTTATGGACTATGCACATTAAATCATTAGTAACATCAAATATTACACAAAGTATATCAGTAGCCGTGTCCTTAAGTCTTTCTGATAGTTTTCGCCTGACCTTTTTACTGCAATAATATAATGAAAACCTGAAATTATGGCTTTTAGTTTTGGCCACCCCAAGATTTTAAGTGACCCCATCTGGCCACCCCTGTGAAAAATTTCTGGAGGCGCCACTGGTCAATACATATTTATTTTGCATTGATAATTACGAATGTCCCGTCCCCAGGAAAAAGTCTCCGTGCAATTTACGCCATATCGTCCCTACGACCTTGTCAGCACTGTATGTACGTCCATCTATCGGGATTTAGTTCACAATTTCTGGTAGTAAAGTCCTTATTTTAGTATAGGCCAAATGATCCTATTTCGCTTTCCTTTGACCACAGCGCCCTCTACTGTCAGCAAACGTGCCTTCTCTCGATCTCGAATAACCCCAAAGGCTGCAAGTGAACATATGAAGCCACACATCATCTACAAAATCTAAAAAAAGAAAAAGACCACTCATGACTAGAAATATTCCTTTTTTTTTTGCTTGCAATTGAGAGAAACAAGTTCCCATCCCTTCCTTGTTCCGTTACAGTACTGACGCCATATTGGCCGGCATGTGATTTGAAAACAAACTGTGCAACGTGATACAATTAAAAAACTAACATACATGAAATGTGATTCGACTTTCGTGCACACGACATGAAAGTGGTTAGAGTCCAAGATCTCCTAGCTCGCCCGCTGTCAATAAATAAAAAAACAAAAAACTAAACCTTTCTACCTACCACATATTTGAAAAACGAACTATCATTTTTCCGATTTTTTCAGGTTTTTTTTTTTTGCTCTGCTTCGAGGCATAACCGGACGGAAGCGTGACTTACAGTCGTTTCGCCACTAAATGATGGCAGAAAAATTCAATATGAAACTTCCGGCGGTCCAAAGGCTAAGTGGATCTTTCTTGTAGTTGCATAAGTTTAGATTAGTGCACAACAAATAGTCTATCGTGTTTTTTTACTTTTTCTATGTACAGGATGGAGCAGCGATGCGGACGTCGGCCGGGACCCGAACCCTCGCGACAGCGTCTGAACGGGTCGACACCTGAGAGAAAGGAAAAAAAATCCACAAACGTCCGCGCAGTAAGTCCATCCGGCCGTTTGCCGACTTCCCGAAAAGTACAAATCCGAGCGTCTCAATTGTTTTTTTTCACACTGTCCTGCTTGTTGTGCACCTTCTGGTGAACCACTTTTAACGTGGTCAGGAAGTTACCCAGAAATAGGACCAGGAATGTAAGAGCCAGCATAAACACCTGAAAGACAACAACAACAAAAAAAACAGCAATATTCACATTGGGCTGTATCCTGAAATTTTGAAATTAAAAATTAAAAAATGCCAACCTCTGGGTAGCTCATGATCAGTGGTTGGTAATAACGGCATTTCTAACAGCTGAAGGGAATAGTATCTTTTCTCGTATTTACTGTTTGACTGTATTACTCTAACACACACGATATAAAATAAATTGCATTTACAGTGGGGCAAATAAGTATTTAGTCAACCACTAATTGTGCAATTTCACCCACTTGAAAATATTAGACAGGCCTGTAATTGTCAACATGGGTAAACCTCAACCATGAGAGACAGAATGTGGGGGGGAAAAAAACAGAAAATCACATTGTTTGATTTTTAAAGAATTTATTTGCAAATCATGGTGGAAAATGAGTATTTGGTCAATACCAAAAGTTCATCTCAATACTTTCTTATGTACCTATTGTTGGCAATAACGGAGTTTTCTGTAACTCTTCACAAGCTTTTCACACACTGTTACTGGTATTTTGGCCCATTCCTCCATGCAGATGTCCTCTAGAGCAGTGATGTTTTGGGGCTGTCGTTGGGCAACACGGACTTTCAACTCCCTCCACAGATTTTCTATGGGGTTGAGATCTGGAGACTGGCGAGGTCACTCCAGGACCTTGAACTTTGTTGCCCTGGCTGTGTGTTTGGATCATTGTCATGCTGAAAGATCCAGCCACGTCTCATCTTCAATGCCCTTGCTGATGGAAGGAGATTTTCACTCAAAATTTCTCGATACATGGCCCCATTCATTCTTTCCTTTACACAGATCAGTCGTCCTGGTCCCTTTGTAGAAAAACAGCCCCAAAGCATGATGTTTCCACCCCCATGCTTCACAGTGGGTATGGTGTAATTCATTTTTTTTCTCCTCCAAACACGAGAACCTGTGTTTCTACCAAAAAGTTCGATTTTGGCTTCATCTGACCAAAACACATTCTCACAGTCCTCCACTGGATCATCAAAATGCTCTCTACAAAACCGCAGACGGGCCTGGACGTGTACTGGCTTCAGCAGGGGGACAAGTCTGGCCGTGCAGAATTTGAGTCCCTGGCGGCGCATTGTGTTACTGTTAGTAGCCTTTGTTACTGTGGTCCCAGCTCTCTGTAGGTCATTCACGAGGTCCCCCAGTGTGGTTCTGGGATTTTTGCTCACCATTCTTGTTATCATTTTGACTCCACGGGGTGAGATCTTGCATGGAGCCCCAGATCGGGGAGATCATCAGTGGTCTTGTATGTCTTCCATTTTCTAATAATTGCTCCCACAGTTGATTTCTTTACTCCAAGCGAAGAGTGAAGAGTTACAGAAAACGTTTGGGCTCAGTTATTGCCAACAAAGGGTACATAACAAAGTATTGAGATGAACTTTTGGTATTGACCAAATACTTCTTTTCCACCATGATTTGCAAATAAATTCTTTAAAAATCAAACAATGTGATTTTGTTTTTTTTCTCTCATTCTGTCTCTCATGGTTGAGGTTTACCCATGTTGACAATTACAGGCCTCTCTAATCTCTTCAAGTAGGAGAACTTGCACAATTGGTGGTTGACTAAATACTTATTTGTAGGGTTGTTCCGATCATGTTTTTTTGCTCCCGATCCGATCCCGATCGTTTTAGTTTGAGTATCTGCCGATCCCGATATTTCCCAATCCGATTGCTTTTTTTCGCTCCCGATTCAATTCCAATCATTCCCGATAATTTTTCCCGATCATATACATTTTGGCAATGCATTGAGAAAAAAATGAATAAAACTCGGACGAATATATACATTCAACATACAGTACATAAGTACTGTATTTGTTTATTATGACAAGAAATCCTCAAGATGGCATTTACATTATTAACATTCTTTCTGTGAGAGGAATCCGCGGATAGAAAGACTTGTGACTTTGTATATTGTGACTAAATATTGCCATCTAGTGTATTTGTTGAGCTTTCAGTAAATGATACTGTAGCCATGCCCAAATGCATGATGGGAAGAGCAACCATGACTGTGCGTAGTGCTACCAATTGATACATCTTCTCTGCGTTGGGAAATAACATAAGGTGTTAAGATCAAGATCAATTACTACCTTTCTTCCCCACATTACTTCCCACGATAGTTCTAATCATAGGGAGAGGGATTGTAAGGCTTTAGCCAATTAAAAAAAGGCTCCAAAGTCTGCCAAAATTCACTCTACTCATTTTACACTGCCTTTTAGCTCTCTATATAGGTAAAATGGCACCATTACAGATTGAACGCGACAATGCGTGAGTGGGTCATGCAGCGCACGCATTAATTGCGTTAAATATTATAACGTGATACATTTTTTAAAAAGTTAATTACTGCCATTATCGGGATAAATTTGATAACCCTAAATTAAGCCTAAACTAAAGATTCTGGATGAGTGTAACATATTATGTCTGTAATGTTAAATACAATTAGAAAACGATTTAATTAAAATATATATATATATTAAAAAAAGGCATGTCTGATATTTTTTTGCCGATTCCGATACTTTGAAAATGACGTGATCGGACCCATCTCTACTTATTTGCCCCACTGTATACGTGTAGAAATGGCATCATCGTTTTGACAAACTCGTCAAAAGTTTAAATTCATCAAATTACACAGAACTCACTTGCCACTCCTTGCAGTCCTCTCGTCCCGCCAAGCGGAACAGGGTCACCGAATTATACAGTTGCCAAAACTGAAAGAAAAAGACGGTGGGACCGACTTGTCCTTTGGATTACCGTGATCATATAAAATACAAAAGGTCTGAATGACTCACGTGGCCGAAAAAGAGGAAAGGCAAAAGAAAGGTGAGGCCTCGCCACATCCACGACTGAAATCCCTCTGCGGGGACGCAAACAGTGTTGCAATGCCTCATTCTTCAACTTTTACCCCGGATCGTGAGCACTCACCCACTGTTAGGTCCAGCTGGTTCCTCTCCCCCAAAGCTCGCAGCCTGTACAAGCAGCCGCTTTGATAGTAGTATTGGAGGAACTGCACAAAACCTACAATATTTCACTTAGGTTAGCTTATGTGGTGAAAAAGCACAGTCCGAGGTGACACTCACTCTGGTAGATGGAGAAAGCCAGGAACTGGCTTCTGAACCTCTGATACATGGGCCCCTCTGGCCTAAAAACAAAACAAAATCACCATAAAGTCAGTGAACGATTGTGTTTCAGTGCCACCGACTAGATGTCTAATCAAGAGGTGCGACAATTAATCAACAACTATTCGCGAGGATCGGTCCTTGGGCCCATCTTGTTTACGCTGTATATGCTTCCTCTAGGTAATATCATCAGAAAACATAGCATTAACTTTCATTGTTACGCTGACGACACAACTGTATTTATCAATTAAACCTGAGAAGATCAGGAAAGTGGACAAACTAAGCACCTGCGTCCGAGATATAAATACCTGGATGAGCACTAACTATCTTCTACTTAACCCTGAAAAGACAGAAGTCTTTATAATAGGCCCGAAAAGTGTGAGGGACTCTTTAGCTGCCCAGATAGTCACTCTGGACAATGTAAGTGTAGCCTCCAGCACCACAGTTAAAAACCTAGGAGTTTTATTCGACCCTGATTTATCGTTTAAAGCTCACATTAAACAAACCTGCAGAACGGCCTTCTTTCACCTGCGCAACATAGCCAAAATTAGAAATATTTTATCTAAAAGCGAAGCAGAAAAATTAATTCACGCTTTCGTTACATTGAGATTGGATTACTGTAACTCCCTACTTGCAGCTTGTCCTAAAAGTTCTCTAAAAGGTCTTCAGCTTGTCCAAAACGCAGCAGCAAGACTTTTAACAGGAACCAACAGAAGAGAGCACATCACCCCTGTCCTCCAGGCCCTTCACTGTCTTCCAGTCGAGTTTAGAATTAAATTTAAAATCCTCCTTCTTACATTTAAGACCATTAAAGGTTTGGGGCAATCTTATCTCACCGATGTTCTGGTTCCGTACCGCCCAACAGAACACTCCACTCTCAGAATGCAGGTCTACTGGTAGTTCCCAGGGTTTCTAAAAGTACTGTCGGAGCTAGAGCCTTTAGCCACCAAGCCCCTGTTTTGTGGAATCAGCTTCCAGCTAATAATAAAGAAGCCGAGACAGTCTGCACATTTAAGATTAGATTAAAAACGTTCCTATCCGACAAAGCTTATGGTCAGGCTAGTTGAAGTCGGAGTAGACTCACTGTTTAGTCTAAGCTGCACTAGAAGCTATAATGCTGGGGGCAGTACAGCCGCTGAGTTCTATCTCCTTTTCTTACTCTACCTACCACTTGTCTTACTTTATTTCTATTTTCCAGTGTTAATATCTATTTGTCTAGTCTCTTCATCACTAGTCACCCGGTGTCCCCTTTCCCCCTTCCCCTCTGGGGAGGGGCTATTTTTCAGCTGCAGCCTCCTGACTGTCCGGACCCCTGGCTGGATAGACGTCCTCGCTGCTACCCCCGTCTCATCTGACTAGAGGGATCTCTTCTTGCTCCTTTACTCCACTGTATTTTTACGGACTATAACTTCGCTTGCTAATTCCTATTAGCAGTTCTGGGGTTCCTGTCTATCCGTCCTGGGAGTGGATCTCTCCTGACTGTGGTACTCCCCAAGGTTTCTCGTTTTCTCCCAAAGACTCTGGAGTTTTTCCTTGCCGACATGGAGGGTCTAAGGATGGGGGATACCCAGGACTTGAACTTTATTTATTCATCTTTGTTGCTTCGTTTGCTGTTTCTGATTGTGTATCATATTGCCTCTGCAAAGCCCTTTGAGACAACCTTGTTGTGATCCAGGGCTATACAAATAAATTGAAATTGAAAAAATAAAAAAAATTAAAATTCGATTAGCAAATTAATGGACAACTATTTTGATAACCGATTAATCGTTTAGGAACTTCTGCACCTTAAACTTGTCTAAATTCTTGAAATTATTACATACATAAAACTTCTCATTTGTAAATATTATCAGATTTATTATATTTTTGTTAAGTCAAAGTAGGACATAAACATGCTTTTACTTTGGAAAACAACAGTTCACATTTTTTCCCATTTTTGGACATCTTACTGTCCAACTAGCTTCTTAACAAGGCTGCAACAACTAATCGATTAAATCGATTTATAAATTAGTTACCAACTCATTTAAAAAGCACGTGAGAGCATATACACACCCACTCATCCCACACATGGCATTGCCAGCACCAGAGGTGGGTAGTAACACGTTACATGTTCTCTGTTATTTACTTGAATAAGGCTTTGAGAAAAATGTACTCCTAATAGGGGTGTAACGGTACACAAAAATCTCGGTTTGGTTCATTTTCGTTACAGTAAGAAAACAAAATAATAGAACGAACGTTCATTCGCTGCCACCCTGATAGTTCAAATGGATTGGACGTCTACTAGTGATAAACTCATTCCAATTCACAGCAGAAGCTTGTTTTTCTGTTTATAAGTTGTTTGTAGAATATTCTAGAATGATTTCCTGACCAATGTATCGATAATCGTTGTATCGCCATATCGTCAGATCATCGTTATTGTGAGCTTTGTATGGCGAATCGTATTGTATCGTGAGGTACCAAGAGGTTCCCACTCCTAGTTATCATACCATCAGAATCTCACACTGCAGATTCTAGGCACTTTCAGTACAAATTGTCTGCAAACCCGGTAAAATGGTGAATTTCATGACATTTTGGCAGCCCATCTTATAGTAATATGGGCGTTCTACCATCTTGATACGTGTACTCACCAAGTAAGCATGACACCAGACAGAAAGGTGGACACGTAATGGTGAGACACCCACCAGCCTTTAATCCTGAAACACAGAGAAAGTCATGAATCGTTTGTTGATGGCGCCGCAAGAACCGAGTGGAATGGCTCAGTACTTACCTGGACCCGTTCGTCATGAGGATGCTTTCCCGTATCGTCAATGTGCAATAGTACCACACCAGCAAAAAGTTGAAAATTTCATCTGTCACGCTGTCGTTTGAAACGGGACGAAAAAAATAATATTATATTATTGAACGATTTGAAATGAAAAGCCAAAATCAACAGGAAGTGATCCAAGAAAAAGAGGAAGTGATCCATAATCAACAGAAATGTCATTGAGTTGCACAGCAATTTACCCGACTTACTTCTATTAAAAGGAGCAATAGGTAAGATTTGGACTGCAATTACTCATCAAATGGCCCTAAACGTTCAAGAGACATTAAAGAAACATGTTTTGAGGAAATACTTTGAACACAGTTCTCAATTTAAAAAAGTTGATACCGAGCCCGTTTTAGTTATTGTTGTTTTTATTCTGTGTTCACAACAGATGTCCCGCCCTCCACCAATCAGCCAATTACGAGATAAGTTCTTTGTCTTCATCCAGGTTGCCAGAGCTCTGTAGGCCTCTTAGCATCTTAGTTTGGAGACATCTAACGGTCAATAAGCATAACTGCTGTGCTACAGTGGTATGAAAAAGTACCTGAACAATTTGGAATTTCTCACATTTCTGCGTAAAATCACCATCAAATGTGATCTGATCTTTGTCAAAATCACACTGATGAAAAAACTGTCTGCTTTAACTCAAACCAACCAAACATTTATAGGTGTTCATATTTTAATGAGGATAGTATGCAAACAATGACATAAGGGGGAAAATAAGTAAGTGAATCATAACATTCAATATTTTGTGCCCTCCCCCCTTTGGCATCAATAACTTCAACCAGACGCTTCCTGTAGCTGCAGATCAGTCTGGCACATCGATCAGGACTAATCTTGGCCCATTCTTCTCTACAAAACTGCTGTCGTTCAGTCAGTTTCCTGGGATGTCTGGCATGAACTGCTGTCTTTAGGTCATGCCACAGCATCTCAGTGCGGTTCAAGTCTGGACTTTGACTTGGCCACTCCAGAACATGTATTTGGTTCTTCTGAAACCATTCTGAAGTTGATTTACTTCATTGTTTTGGATCATTGTCTTATTGCAGCATTCATGCTCTTTTTAGCTTCAACTGTCTGACAGATGGCCTCAGGTTTTCCTGCAAAACATCCCGATAAACCTTTGAATTCATTCTTCCATTAATGATTGCAAGTTGTCCAGGCCCTGAGGCAGCAAAAC
Source organism: Corythoichthys intestinalis (assembly GCF_030265065.1). Taxonomy (NCBI): domain Eukaryota; kingdom Metazoa; phylum Chordata; class Actinopteri; order Syngnathiformes; family Syngnathidae; genus Corythoichthys; species Corythoichthys intestinalis. The sequence goes on from NC_080411.1 coordinate 5,988,790, forward strand.
AGCCCCAAATTATGATGCTCCCTCCACCGTACTTCACGGTGGGGAGGAGGTTTTGATGTTTGTGAGCGGTTCTATTTTTCCTTCACACATAACAGTGTGTGTTACTCCCAAACAATTCAACTTTGGCTTCGTCCGTCCACAAAATATTTGATCAAAACTTCTGTGGAGTGCTTTTTTGCAAATATTAAACGAGCAACAATGTTTTTTAAGACAGCAGTGGCTTCCACCGTGGAGTCCTCCCATTAACACCATTGCTGACCATAGTTTTACATATAGTTGATGTGTGCACATAGATATTGGACTTTAGCAGACACTCTAGGGTTCTTTTTTACTTCTCTGAGTATTCTGTGCTGAACTCTTGGCATCATCTGTGGTGGACGGCCACTCCTTGGAAGAAAAGCAACAGTGCCAAACTCTCTCTATTTGTAAAACTTCTCTGTAACTTCTCTCGGCAACCCGATAATATTGGACAACTCTAAGAAATTATGTAAAAAAATATGTTTTTACCCATCATGTTTACATATTTTTAATGCTTCAAATATTGAGTTTAATGCTTTTAAAGGCCTGAATTTTGACATAATCTATTTAGTGACTTTTAATGCCATTTAATGACCCGTATAAAACCTGATGCAGTGATGGGTAAATAATGTAAACTGTCCAAATGCTGTACAGAAATGCAGAGAAAAAGAGATGTACAATATGAAAGCCAGGTAGACATGTTATGTGAAGGATTTGCAGCTGAACATTCTAATGGCCATGGCCAAGGGCGTAGGTTTGCAGAGGGACGGTAGGGACATAACACTACCAATTTTTCAGGATGGTTAAATTATACCCACAAACTTTAAAGCAAACTTATTTGCGTTATATAATGACTTTAGTTATATAGGTCATTTAGATTGTCTTCCAATATGTTGTAAAGATAGAATTGATCCTACCATTATTAAGTGAATTACAGTACTTTCATTATGACTTACATTATACATTGACCCCTTTTCACTAGCTTAATGTGCCAGTCCATTTTTTTTCACTCAAACACACGTTTGATTGGCTGATGACTTGACCCCCCCACACACATTCACAGCCCGACAGAAATACAACATGCCGCCTCCCCTGCCCCCTTCAAAGACGAGGGATATTAGACGTTTTTTTTCCGCCAGCAGCAGCCACTTTAAGTAATGTAAAAAGACGTCAGCGTTGTGAGGTGGGGAACACACCACAAATTTTGCTACTGCTACAGTGCTTCAAGTCAGTTTTACTCGCTTAGATTTCTTGAAATAACAGCTAGCTGAAAATAAGCTTAACAGTCTAATTTTAAGCAAAAAGTTTGTATATTTAATCTTAAAAGAAAAACTTGTCAGAAATCTTGTTAATTCAAGAATATTGTTCAAAACATTATTTGAAAGCAATTTGTTCTCGATTTAGGTGAAAAATGACTAGAGCTGAAACGAGTACTCGAGCAACTCGAGTAACTCGAGTTTAAAAACTGATCCGAGTCATTTTATTCACCTCGAGTAATTGTTTATTTTGACAGCTCTAAGCATCACGTTTTGCTCGGACTACTTTTAATGCGGGACAACGCGCTGTCACGTGCGGAGAGGAAGAAGGAAAAAAAAAAAAACTTACTGCAGCCGATAGCCGCCACAAACGACGCCGACGTTGCTAAATACTAGGCCGCATGATGCTACGTTGGTACAGGTAGTGTCTGATAAGTCTCATAGAGATCACATGTATGTTGAACTAGATGCGAAATGACAGACTCGGCCGCGTCTGGGCAGCGTTAGTAAACAGCCGCCATCTTAAAGCAGTAGAGCGCTAAGCGCTAATAAAGAGCACTAAGCGCTAATAAATAAGATTAACGTTACTGTTCTGAAGTAACGTTAGCCCTGCGGAGGGCTAGGTTTCTATTAATTATGACCACTGTCGATGCGTGGCTAACGTGTCTTACATACAGGCTTTAACATAACATAGCATTGTGGAGAGATGAGGGTATAAAATAAAAACTTAATCATGCTAACTATCAATTTTAGCTCAGTAGTCATTGCTGGATAAAACACCAAGTAGCACTGGTCCCTAATGTGCTCCAATACAGCCTGTATCATACATTTATTTTGAACACGGCAAAAACTCAAAATATTATCAGGACTTACAGTTTAGACTAACTTAAAACTTAACTAGAACTTAAAAATGGCTTGACACAAAGAGAAATTCAATTGAAACACGTGGGAAAAAATCCTACCTTTTAAGTGATGTGTGTTATCAAGCGTAACGGCATTTTTAGGTAAGATATATATACTTTTTTTTTTTTTTTAATAAGATATAAAAGTTTTTTGAGTGAAAGCAGTGAATTAGTCTGTTTTTAAATTTTAGTTACATCTGAGATGCAATTGTTGGCTGTTTTCAACAATATACATCGAAAATAAAGACATTGACTGAAAATGGTTCAAGATTAGATGAAATGTCTTGTTTTCTCATGTATATTTATAATTGCTCTTCACCTAAAAATATATTTGTTTTATCCGATTACTCGATTAATCGATAGAATTTTCAGTCGATTACTCGATTACTAAAATATTCGACAGCTGCAGCCCTAAAAATGACCAACCTTTTGATGTATGGGCTCAATATGAACAAATAGTAACATTTACTTAAAGTAAGTGGAAGAATCTGACGCATTAATCTGTTAAATAGCCTTTAACTCTCAAAACAAGATGGAGAAAATCATTTGACTGGATTTAACAAAAATGATCGGATTAAGACATTATAAATTTGAGGTGTGAAAGTTAGTACAGGTCAATACAGATTTGCTTTGCATTAATCATTGAGCCTATCAATTAATTAGGTTCATATTGGTTAGAAATGTAGCCCTGTTCACCCAATCTGTTTGGTCTTATTAATGTCCCGTCCCCAGCAAAAAGTGTACATGCAGGTTATGCTGTTATATCGTCCCTACCAATATTCAGACCAAACCTACGCCCTTGGCCATGGCTATGTATGAACCTGGTATTCCTGCTCTGCACGCTGCAGAACCTCTTAGCAGGCGTCCCTAACGATGTTGGTGGCTTACTAAGCAGTTCTTCTGCTTCGTACAAGTATACCACCCAGCACAGCAAAGCTTTTAAAAAATTGCATTTTCTATTTTTTGATTGAAATGCAACATTGGTATGATAACACATCTCGAGTCTCCACAGCAAAGCACTTATCTGGCAGTCCAAAGGGGAAGGGGATGTTGTCTGTTGTCTAAGTTCATCCTGGTTGCAGTACAGATTTTGGCCACCAATCTTACATATTGCTCCTTTCCTGAGCTCAGACCTTTAAGGTTTCACTTCTCGTTGCCATTTGAAATCTAATGTGTTCATATAAGTATGCACGGTCTCAGGAAGTTAAAATGAAAGAGACTCACCGGTAGTTAAGGAAAAATAGGCAAGTGATGGCCCCGAACATGAGGATGATGGTCATGTAAAGCTTGAACTTTTCATACTCGTCCTTGTAAGCGAACCTATACCAAATACAAGACAGGAAATTAGTATGTCAAGCTTAAAAAAAAAAAAAAAAAAAAAAACAGTGCGAGAAAGGTCGTACTTGGCCTGGTTGCTGAGGAGTGTCACATTCACGTTGCCCAGGACTAAGTTCAAGTACAGTCTAATAGAAACACACGCAAAAAAAAAGTTTTTAATGATCATATTTCAGCACCCTTGACAGCGATGGCGTTTTAAATCCATTTTGGCAAAGTGAATAAGCCTTTGCAGCGGTCCGAGTTGAGAGGCACTGACCCGTTTTTCTTTGGTAAATACGCCTCCATATCAAAGAAGACGTTCTCCTTCTCCTTGATTTGACTTTGTATGTCGGCTACCGCCGGCATCTGCTTTTCGTCGCATTCTCGCGCACACCTGCCACAAAACGCAAAAAGAACGTAAAACGTTCAGCGGGCTTTCGACGGAGTGGTTAACCGTTTTCTTACTTGCTTAAGCTGCATTGAAGCTCTTTCAGACACTTTCTTTGTTTGACGATGGCGCCGCTGCAAGTGGTCTGAAGATTGGTCAGCTCCTCTAATTTTTGCCGATATCGTTTGTGGATTTCCTGTACACAAGGGTGAGGGTTAGACAAGGTACACAAAAGCAAAATGTCAATTCTCGATATTAGGGATATGTAGTCGCGATAACACATTTTAGTAGGCGATAGATTGTCTCATATTATTGCCGATAGGGTTGTTCCGATAATGTTTTTTTGCTCCCGATCCGATCCCTATCGTTTTAGTTTGAGTATCTGCCGATCCCGATTGCTTTTTTTTTTTTGCTCCTGATTCAATTCCAATCATTCCCGATAATTTTTCCCGATCATATACATTTTGGCAATGCATTACGAAAAAAATGAATAAAACTCGGACGAATATATACATTCAACATACAGTACATAAGTACTGTATTTGTTTATTATGACAATAAATCCTTAAGATGGCATTTACATTATTAACATTCTTTCTGTGAGAGGGATCCACGGATAGAAAGACTTGTGACTTTGTATACTGTGACTAAATATTGCCATCTAGTGTATTTGTTGAACTTTCAGTAAATGATACTGTAGCCATGCCCAAATGCATGATGGGAAGTGCAACCATGACTGTGCGTCGTGGTACCAATTGATATATCTTCTCTGCGTTGGGAAATAACATAGGGTGTTAAGAAAAAGATCAATTACTACCTTTCTTCCCCACATTGTTTCCCACGATATTTCTAATCGTAGGGATTGTAAGGCTTTAGCTAATTAAAAAAAGGCTCCAAAGGCTGTCAAAATTCACTCTACTCATTTTACGCTGCCTTTTAGCTCTATATATATGTAATACAGCGCCATTACAGATTGAACGCGACAATGCGTGAGTGGGTCGTGCAGCGCATGCGTTAGATATTTTAACATGATAAATATATAAAATATCAATCCTCGCCGTTAACGCGATAAATTTGATAACCCTACCTTAAGCTTAAAATAAAGACTCTGGAAGAGTGTAACACATTATGTCTGTAACATTAAATACAATTAGAAAACGATTTAATAAAAAAATAAAAAATAAAATAAAAATTTTAAAAAGGCATGTCCGATATTTTTTTGCCGATTCCGATACTTTGAAAATGACATGATCGGACCCGATCGATCGGGATGCCGATCGATCAGGACATCTCTAATTGCCGATATGCGATATTATTGTCAATGTTTTTTTTTTTTAACCAATCACTAATGTAGTGACAATACATGCTATATGTTAACATTATAAAACGCCAACATTTATTAATTTTATTTTTTTACAATGCTCTTAACAAATCGTTCAGACACATATTCCCACAAAAATATACCCAAATACACTTATAAAGTAAATTACGAATGTAGGGCTGCAGCTATCGATTATTTCAGTAGTCGATTAATTGATGAACTAGTTAATCGAGTAATAGGATAAGGAACATAAAAACACAAGGAACATAGGAACATAAAAATTAAATACCTGAGTTGAGCCTCAAACAAAAACTAAATGAATGAGGATCTATGTACAACAATAGAACAATTGGCTAACTTACATAGCAAAAGTCTGCTAGCTTAAATGCTTTAAAATGCTAACTTTTTTTTTTTTTTTAACGATGCTCTTAACAAATGCTTCAGACACATATTCCCACAAAAATGGCAAAATATACATATTAACTAAATTACAAATGTATTAAAAAAAAAAAAAACTCAAACAAAAACTAAGCTTATGTTGGTCTTAACAGGGTGCAGCAGGATTGCGCCTTGTGAAAGGCAGACTGTAAGGCAGTGTATCCACCCAAATCAATAAAGCAATATGCAAACACTTTCAAAACAAAACATTCAAACGCCACTTTAAACGAATACTAAAAGAACCAAAATTTAATTTGAATCCTTTTTTCTAATCGAGTACTCGGGTTAATCGATTAATCGTTGCAATACTATACGAATGCATAAAAAAAACTAACGTTATGTTAGTTTTAACAGGGAGCAGCCGGATTCAGCCATGTTAAATGAGTTATGTCATATTCACTAATGTCACTAGAAGGCAATGTATCTACACAAATCAATAAAACTGAATGCAAACACTTTCAAATAGGGGTGCAGCTATCGATTAAGTAGTTAGTTTGAATAATCGAGTAATCGGGTAAGGAACATAAAAAATTAAATACCTGAGCTGAGCCTCAAACGAAAAAAAATAAATAAATGAATGAGAATCTATGTGCAACAATAGAACAATTGGCTAACTTACATAGCAAAAGTCCGCTAGCTTAAATGCTATAAAATGCTAATTTTTTTCTTTTTTAAATGCTCTTAACAAATGGTTCAGACGCATATTCCCCTCAAAACGGCTAAATATACCTATAAACTAAATTACGAATGTATTAAAAAACATTAGCTCAAACAAAAACTAAGCTATGTTGGTCTAAACAGGGAGCAGCAGAGGGCAGTAAATCCACCCAAATCAATAAAATTGCAACACTTTCAAAACAAAACATTAAAACCCCACTTTAATTAAACGAATACTCGAAGCAGCAAAATTAAATCTTTTTTTCTAATCGACTACTTGAGTTAATCGATTAATCGTTGCACCACTATACGAATACATTAAAAAAAACTAGCCTTATGTTGGTCTTAACAGAAAGCAGCTTTATTCAGCCATGTTAAATGCATTATGTCATATTCACGAACGCCACTAGAAGGCAATATAGCTACCCAAATCCATAAAACTGAATGCAAATACTTTCAAATTGGGCTTCAGCTATCGATTATTTCAGTAGCCGATTACTCGATTAACTATATAGTTCGAATAATCGGACAAGAAATATTAAAAAAATTAAAATACCTCAGCCGAGCCTCAAACGGTTTAAAAAAAAAAAAAAAAAAAAAAGATCTAAGTCCAACAAAAGAACAATTGGCTAACTTACATAGCAAAAGTCTGCTAGCTTAAATGCTATAAAATGCAAAACATTTTTTTTACAGTGCTCTTAAAAAATGGTTCAAACACATATTCCCACAAAAAACGGCTAAACATACCTAAAAAGTAAATTACAAATGCATTAAAAAAACATTAGCTCGAACAAAACTTCGCTTATGTTGGTCTTAACTGGGAGCAGCTGGCTTCAGCTATGTGAAATGGCAACAGAAGCTTGTTTTTCCTGTTTATTAGCTGTACTGTAAAATATCGTAGAATGATTTTCTTTCCCTGACAATTGTTGTATTGTAGGGCTGCAGCTATCGATTATTTTAGTAGGCGATTCATCGATGAGCTAGTTTGTTGAATAATCGAGTAATCGGATAAGGAACGTGAAAAATTCAAATACCTGAGCTTAGCCTCAAACGGTATTAAAAAAATAATTAAATAAGGATCTATGTACAACAAAAGAACAATTGGCAAACTTACATAGCAAAAGTCTGCTAGCTTAAATGCTATAAAACGCCAACTTTTTTATAATGCTCTTAACAAATGGTTCAGACACATATTCCCACAAAAAACAGCTAAATATACCCATAAGCTATATTACGAATGCATAAAAAAAAAAAAAAAAACTTAGCTCATGTTGGTCTTAACACGGAGCAGCTGGATTCAGCCATGTGAAATGAGGCAGAGTAGGGCAGTGTATCCACTCAAATCAATAAAACAATGCAAACACTTTCAAAATAAACCATTACAACGCCTCAATAATTAAACTCGAGTGAATCGATTAATCGTTGCAGCACTATTGTATTGCCAAATCGCGAGATAACCATTATCGTGAGCCTTGCATCGTATCCTAATTATGAATACAGTCAAATTATTTTCCTCGTGTTTTAATTGACAAGCTAACAGTCAGCATTGTTTTGTTATTGTTAGCATCATTTACAGCTAAGCTACATGACGTAACGCGTTCAAAACACAGAATTACAAGTAGTAAAATGAATAATAAGGCACAAATACTACGTGTCGTGTAATTATATTAGCCCAAGACTTGTTTAAGCACAACAACAAGCGGTTCGCTTCGGTTTTGCTAATGTCGGCCGTGAAGCAGACGAACACCCGCTGATATTTTAAGCTAGTTTCTCAATTGGAAGTTGCTTCAAAGTTGTTTTCAATGAGAACGAACGGCCAGTATGCAGCTCCGGCTCCGGTCGGGTCCATTTGGAGCTGTCAGTGTCATCCACCGCACTACGTCGCGACTTCTTAAACCAGCACCCAGGGGTCGAATAAGCACGTTCTTTTGAATAAAAAAAGTCACCTGCAATTGTTGAAATTCCTCGTCGATTTCCTGCCACTCCGCCTGGAACTTGGCTATGGACATGGCGCTAATGTTCCGGTTCGTAAAGAGGATGAGGAGCAAAGAGAAGGAGATAAAAAAAAAAATAAAAAGCCACATCGAATGACTGTCCACTCAGGCGCGCTTTCATTGGGCTGTAGTGCGCATGCGCAAATGTCCAGCAACCAACCGTATAGCGCATGCGCATATTCGCAATCAACGCAAATGTCGCAGTCATAAAAAAAAAAAAAAAAAAAAATACAACTCACCTGGAAATAAAATTGTCCTACCAATACATAATTCAATTAGAAATTCAAAAATAAAAAAAAAAAAAATAAAAAAAAACAGTTCATTTTTACCAAATTAAAAAGACGCTATTTAAGAGAATCTGTTACTAGGATACAAGGAATATCCGGGCGGACCCAAACAAGCTTGCAGAGATTTTGCAGAAGGAAAAGTAGGATCATCAGAACAGAGGTATATATTTTTTATACTACTTAATTCATTAACTGCCATTGACGGCGATAGACGTCTAATCCATTTGAACTGTAAAGGCTGGCTGTTATCATATTTATTTTGGGCAGTGGCGGAACAAATGTGACTAGTGGACAATTATTCGTGGTCTCCTCCACACTTTCGCAGGCCCCTCAAGACGATTGTTTTGTGTGTGTGTGTGGGGGCGTGAAAGTGGAAATTTTTTGCTTGACCAGCAGAGTGCAGTGTATCCACCCAAATCAATAAAAATGCAAACACTTTGAAAACAAACCCTTAATTAAAACGCCACTTTAATTAAAGGAATACTCGAAGCAGCAAAATAAAATAAAAAATTCTAATCGACTACTTGAGTTAATCGATTAATCGTTGCAACACTATACGAATGCATTAAAAAAAAAAAAAAAAAACTAACCTTATGTTGGTCTTAACAGGAAGCAGCTGGATTGCATTTGAACACTTAATTTTTCATTGAAAAAGTTTTCTTCGATTGAAGCAATCCTTTTTGTGTTTGGCCCATATTATGAGTAGGAAATTTGTGTCTAAATCATTTAATCCCCAAAAAGTTGCTTCCATCAAAAAAAAATTTTTTTAATCAAAGAAAAAAATTCTTTTTGAAAAATAAAATTGCCCTCCCCTAATTTTTTTGGGTGGGGGAATTATATGCAAAGCAAATGACCGTCTAAGTTGTTAGTTGCATGATCTGTTCAAAAAATAATTTTGACCCATCATAAAAACATTTTTTTTTTGTTCATTTCATTCATTTTTGTTGCAGTTTTATTGCTTAACAACTTTTATATATACAGTGCCCTCCATAATTATTGGCACCCCTGAAAAAAATGTGTTTTTTAGCTTCTAATAATTTTTTTAAAAATTCAAATAATATGGGACCTTAATGGGAAAAAAAAGAGAAAAATCCAACCTTCAATACAAGTGCATTCATTCAATGGGGGAAAAAAATCCTACATAAAGAAAAAAGTATTTGACATCAAATAATGTGTGTCACAATTATTAGCACCCCTGGTGTTAATACTTTATACAACCCCCTTTTGCCAACAAAACAAGGTCTGGGGACTGAGATGGCCATGGGAGGAGCTTGATTTTGTGTCTGGTGAACCATTTCTGTGTAGATTTGGCCATATGTTTAGTGTCATTGACTTGTTGAAAGACCCAGTGACGACCCATCTTCAGCTTTCGGGCAGAGGGCAACAGATTTTGATTTAAAATGTCCTGGTATTTCAAAGCATTCATGATGCCATGCACCCTAACAAGGTTCCCAGGGCCTTTGGAAGCAAAACAGCCCCACAGCATCACTGACCCACCCCCATATTTCACAGTGGGTATGAGGTGCTTTTCAGCATGCGCATCTTTCGTGGCACGCCAGACCCACTTAGAGTGTTTGTTGCCAAAAAGCCAAAAAGCTCAATCTTGGTCTCATCTGACCAAAGCACACGGTGCCAGTTGAAGCCTGGGACTGTGTGTGTTTTTGTGTGAGACATGAAAGTGGATTTTTCTTTGCGGGACCCCCAGACAACCTGCCAAGCAGCTAGCAGAGATATTTACAGGTTTCTACAGGTATCAGCAAATCTCATTTAATGCACCTTAAGATTTCGCCCATGTATCAATACTTGTTGTATCGCCATATTTTAAGATCATTGTTATTGTGAGCCTTGAATAATGATCAAATCATGAGGTTCCCACCCCTATTTGAAAACCTCTGCTTATGCCATCATGGGCAGGCAATCGGTGAATTAAAAACCCTAATTAGTGATGTAAATGCGCAGCAAAATGTCCCATAATTCTTGGCGAAATATTTTTTTTCCCTATTTTTTGCCAGCATGCCATTCCTTAAAAGAACTTTTCAAAATCCATCACGTTCGGCCCTGCTGGACGCTCAGTCGAAGAAATGTGGGACACGTGCGACCGTTTTCTCCGTCAATGGAGACCAATACACCGGGGAGTGGCTCGACAACAAAAAACATGGTGGGTATGACCAGACTCCACTATCAGTTGACAAAACAGCATTGCACCATGTCTTCCCGTTGGGGGCTGACCCAGGCAGAACTTTGAGTTGGCTTTCTCTATGGTAAACTCAAACACGCAGTGTTCTAACGCCGGATTTAGGTGGAAAAAGGACAAAGGTTTTACTGCATACAAGCAGGCAGGAGTGTCTCAAGAATGATTTGGTCTTGGATTCAAGCTAATTATAATATTAAATAGCACCATGCATGCACTTTGAAATGTGAGAAAAAATCAATGGATAAAATGAGTCTAACTTTGGCTTGAAATATTTACGTAAAATGAATTATAACTGCCAGTTTTTTGCTGTTGACCAAGAATCTAGATGGTTTTACGTTCATATCCATAGAAATTCCGTAACATAAGCATTCATTTGCAAGAATTAAAAAGCTGTTTGTTTCGTGACGGCCGCCATATTACACCATTCCGTAACTTTTGTTTCAAATATTTACGTAAAATGAACGGTAGCTGCCCGTTATTTGCTTTTAACCAATTATATAGACTGTTTTACGTTCATATCTATTGAAATCCCGCGATTTAAGCATTTATTTACGAGAATTTTCAACTTAAAAGCGCTTTGCTTGGTGACAGCCGCCATGTTGGATTACACAATACCGTAACTTTTTCTTGAAATATTTACGTAAAATTAACGATAACTGCCCGTTTTTTGCTTTTAACCAATAATATAGACGGTTATACCCTCATATTTATTGAAATTCTGTGATTTAAGCTTTTACTTACGAGAATTTTTAACTTAAAAGATCTTTGCTTCGTGACAGCTGCCATGTTGGATTACACAATACCGTAACTTTTGCTTGAAAGTTGAAATATTTACGTAAAATGAACGATAACTGCCCGTTTTTTGCTTTTAACCGATAATATAGACGGTTATACGCTCATATTTATTGAAATTCTGTGATTTAAGCTTTTATTTACGAGAATTTTCAACTTAAAAATTTCTTTGCTTTGTGGTGCCCGCCATGTTGGATTACCAATACCGTAACTTTTGCTAGAAATATTTACGTAAAATGAACGATAACTGCCCGTTTTTTGCTTTTAACCAATAATATAGACGGTTTTACGTTCATATTTATTGAAATTCTGTGATTTAAGCTTTTATTTACGAGAATTTTCAACTTAAAAGCTCTTTGTTTTGTGACAGCCGCCAAGTTGGATTACACAATACCGTAACTTTTGCTTGAAATATTTACGTAAAATGAACGGTAACTGCCCGTTTTTTTGCTTTTAACCAATAATATAGACGGTTTTACGCTCATATCTATTGAAATTCTGTGATTTAAGCATTTATTTGCAAAAACTTTCAACTTAAAAAGCTCTTTTTGTGACAGCCGCCATGTTGGATTTTATATCGCTACACAATAGCGGAATTCAACCTAAATTTGTTGTGTATTGTATATAGAAAAATGCAAATTTGGATTTTGTCGAGTAAAATTAAGATGATTCTGCATGCTTTCCTCAAGTATTAAATTTCTGATGTGAACATTGAGTCATTTATTAGCTGTTGAAAAAATATTAGCACTAAAAAAAAAAAAAAAAAAAATTAAGTTGCTATTTTGGGCAAAAACTTATATGATATGCTAAATATTGCTATTGATCCTGAAAATATCGATGATTATCTGTGTATTTGGTGATTTTTGCGCATTTAGTGTAAAATTTGAGAATGCTACAGCAATTTTAAGTTTTGTTATACTTATTCGGGAACGACTTTGAATTTTTTTATGTCGCTGCTCATGGAGACTCATATATGCCTAAGGGAGGTGCCTGTTTTGGTTTCAAGTTGGTTTGAAAATATTTTAATTCTAAGTTTTTTTTGAAAATAAGCCCCCTACGGATCGGCCCCGAGCCCCGTCAACTGATAGTGAAGTCCATGGTGTGACATAATGCTGCAATAATATATATAAAATGACAACATTAATCGATATTACTTGCTAATATTCAAGGAAAGGGCACTCAGGTGTGGAAGTCCGGGAATATTTACAACGGTGACTGGAAGGCGGGAAATTGTGACGGATACGGCACCTTTAGTGTTCTTCAACGCAACACAAAGACATATGCAAAGAAGTATTGCGGCGAATGGAAAAATGGGATGAAGCATGTACGTAATGCATTTGTTCTTATAATGAAAAATATTCATTGGAGTTCATCAGCCAAAAAAAAAGAAAATCTGAAAAGGCGACTTCAAATAAAAATGGCTGACTTGCTGTTCAATTTCAGGCATGGGTTCTTTAGACTTTTTCACGCGACCTGTTATGATAGCAGAGATGGGTACAGCAGCCCAAAATTTTACTCAAGTAAAAGTTGTGTTACTTCTAAATAACATTGCTCAAGTAAAAGTAGTCATCCAAAAATTTACTCAAGTACAAGTAAAAAAGTATTTGTTGAAAAGAATACTCAAGTCATGAGTAAAAATTGTAACTGCTTACAATATCTCATTTAAAAAAATAGTAATAATAATGGTATTTTTTTAGGGCTGTCAAATGATTAAAATTTTTAATCGAGTTAATTACAGCTTAAAAAGTAATTAATCGTAATTAATCGCAATTCAAACCATCTATAAAATATGCCATATTTTTCTGTAAATTATTGTTGGAATGGAAAGAAAAGACGCATGACGGATATATACATTCAACATACGGTACATAAGTACTGTGTTTATTATAACAATAAATCAACAAGATGGCATTAACATTATTAACATTCTGTTAAAGCGATCCATTGGATAGAAAGACTTGTAGTTCTTAAAGGATAAATGTTAGTACAAGTTATAGAAATTTTATATTAAAACCCCTCTTAATGTTTTTGTTTTAATAAAATTAGTAAAATTTTCAATTAAAAAAAATAAACTAATAGCCCGCCATTGTTGATGTTAATAATTACACAATGCTAATGGGTGCTTAAGCCCATAAAATCAGTCGCACCCAAGCGCCAGCAGAGAGCGGCAAAACACCGAAAAACACCACAAGTACAGCTTTCACTGTGCCGTCATTTTAATCTGTTTGAGCGGGGCATGTGTGTTAGTTGCGCCAAATATTTTAACGTGATTAATTTTAAAAATTAATTACCGCCTGTTAACGCGATAATTTTGACAGCCCTAGAATTTTTTTCCCAGCACGAATTCATCGATATGAACATTTATGACAGTATTATGTCGAAAAGATAGCACACATATCATCCAATTCAATTCTGTCCAAATAGCATGAGTGCCCTCTAGTGGAGAAAACCTTTCAAGGATTTTTTTATTGTCTCCTCAGTTCACATTTTCCGTCATACCGTAGCTATTTTGGAGGTCCCAAATATGTAGCGAGAAATCTGTGGCTTGGAACGGCAGTGCTCACCCAGTTTTTGCTCTGTCCTGTGTCTGTCAGTGACACTAGACCTGAGATTTTTCCCCTGCTCAAAAATAGACAAAGTCGATATTATGGTAGTACTTCGGCTATTGAAAAGAAACAGACGGCCACGGCTTACAGGCGGAAGGACAGCTGACATGCAGGCAACGCCTCCAACATGATTTTACATTTACATGATCATCATCCGTAACTTTACACAAAATTTAAAGTAAGTAAACACTGGCAGATAACGTGGCTAGTTACCATGCCAAGTCGGCTAACTAGTTTTCTCTCTACCTTTAGCCTACTTTTGCAAAGTCTTTTATGGAGTCACAGGAGTGCCAAAATTAAAAATAAATAAATAAATGAATAAATAAATAAATGAACGAAAAAATGTAAAGAGAAATAAATATATAAATAAATAAAAATATAACGGTATACTTTGTCATTGACATTTACTTTTGGTCATTAACAACCACAAACGGAAAAAACAATGACAATATTTTTCATTGACTTTTACTTTCTGTCATTGAACACCACAAAAGGAAAAAACAATGACAATTGTAGTTTTTGCCTTTGCCTTTTCTGTTTGGCTTTTACATTGTCATTGTCATTTGTCGATCGCCTTTCCTCTTCGGGAATGAAAATGGCAAATGCGCAGAGAAACGGTCTGTCAATCAAATGACGTTGGGCGGGGCTTTCCAACCAGGAATAGTAGTCGATAACTGATTATTCCTAGTTTACCTGAAGGAAAGTGATGTCGGTTATCGAGTTGCACGTGCGGTTTTTATGGATAGGATAGACTGGATAGATATGGATATGGATAGACTTTTTACGTGATGGATTCAACGATAGAAATACGGTACATTTTTCTAGACCGGTAAAAAAAATTATTATAAAACATATTATTTGACACACATGCCAGACCATTCAAAGAATAATTATTTTCTATGTCCGAATCTTCGCGTTTATAATCATGAGGACATTGGAGGAAGTGGCGTAGTGCAGTCACACAAAACAGCCGCGGTCGCGCTTGGGTAGCCGTACGGCGCATGTGCGGAAAGTTAAACCAGGAATAATCAGTTATCGACTACTATTCCTGCTTGGAAAGCCCCTCCCAACGTCATTTGATTGACAGGCCGTTTCTCTGCGCATTTGCCATTTACATTTCCAAAGAGGAAAGGCGATCGACAAATGACAATGACAATGTGAAAGCCAAACAGAAAAGGCAAAGGCAAAAAATACAATTGTCATTTTTTTTTTTTTTTAAATATTTATTTATTCGTTCATTTATTTACCTATTCATTTATTTATTTATATATTTATTTCTCTTTATATTTATTTATTCGTTCATTTATTTATTTATTCATTTATTTTTAATTTTGGCACTCCTGTGACTCCATAGTCTTTCACCATTGTAAACATCGGCCAATTGGCAAATATGTTGCGAAAGATTAAAAAATCCTGTTCAATGGAATATATATATATATATTTTTTTACCCATATATCTCAAAACAACACATTTTAGAGCTATTATTGCAATACGGTGATACAATAATAATTGTTACGGGCTTACTCGATGAAATTTTCAGTAGAATACTCGATTACTAAAATTTTCGATAACTGCAGCCCTACATATACAGTCATGTGAAAAAAATAGGACACCCTATGGAAGCCCGTGTGTTTTCTTGGTCATAAGGATATTTAATATCAATTTAACAATCCCGAGAGATTCAAGTAATAGAACTAAACAATTAAAACTGGAAAAAAAGATTATTTTTTTTAAACTTTCTGTAAAATGTAATTTTAAATAAATGCAATTTCTGTTGAGGAATAAATTAGGACACTCCCACATTCAATCCCACTTAAAATGGCTAAACTCACACACAGGTGTATCACATCAGTTGCACATGATTAGAACATCATTATTCAGTGTTTTGAAGGAGGTTTGCCTTATTTAAATCTCACGTGTGCTGTGCCACTGATGGTTGAAGTGAGAGAAAACACCAGGTTAAGATCAAACGAGCTATCCGAGGCCTTCAGAAAGAAGATTGTAATTATGAGACTGGTAAGGGATTTCAAAAGATCTCAAAAGAAAATAAAATCAGCCATTCCACTGTCCGGAAAATAGTCTACAAGTGGAGGACATTCAAAACAATGGCCAACATGCCCAGGTCTGGCCGTCCAAGCAAGTTCACCCCGAGAGCAGAGTGCAAGATGCTAAAAGAAGTCTCTTAAAGCCCTAAAATGCCATCACGGGACCTCCTGCAGGCTCTTGCTACTGTTGATGTGACAGTCCATGCCTCTACCTTCAGAAAGTGACTACACAAATTTAACATTCGTGGGAGGTGTGCAAGGAGGAAACCTTTGCTCTCCAAGAAGAACATTAAACGCAGACTGAAGTTTGCCAGAGTGAATGTAGACAAAGACCAGGACTTCTGGAATAATTTCCTTTGGCCAGATGAATCTAAAATTGAATTATTTGGACACATGATGTCAAGTTCAAAAATAGACCCTTAGTTAGACATTTGTAAAATTACCCAAAAATAAGGAGAGAAGACACTCAGTTTTCTTGGCCAAGGAGAGCAAAAGAGGGACTAGACAGAGGAATGCTAGATTACGCTGTATAGTCACCAAAATTGATCTAAGAAAAAACCCTTGTTGCTATTTTAATCTAGGGGTTTGTCCTAACACAGAAGGGTGCCACCCTGAGGGAGGGGGAGAGCAAGCTGGAGACACCCATGTGATTTTGGTTGGCTATGTGTGAGCATGTAGGTGGAACTAACTAAATACACATGTGTAAGCAAAGGCACATGTAAAAAATGGTCAAAATGACCCAGACACTTCAGTTATGCAACGCTGCGGCCATGGAAGATGTCCTCGAATGGAAAATTGTCCTCGAAGGTCTAGACGACAGTCCAGACGCCAGGTGCTGAAGATGTCTCGGAAGGTCTAGTTACGCAATGATGCGGCCATGAAGCAAGGCAGTTGTCATCCCGACCCTCTTTACTCTTTATAACACTTAAACATTATACTACAACCTAGTATAGCAAGCAATAATCATTTACTGGTTATATCAATAAGAAAAAATATGGCAATATGTATTATTTATGGTATATATGAGCACAAGCAAATATTCAATCAATCAAGCAAATATTCAATCAATCAACCCTCGATAATTACCTCAACACATGACCAGAGGACATGTTTGGCGTATACCCAATACTGCAGTTCAGGAAAAGAACCTCATACCAACTGTGAGGCATGGAGATGAAAGTGTCATGGTTTGGGGATGCTTTGCTGCAGCAGGACCTGGCCAGTTCACCATCATAGAATCCACCATGAATTCTATCGTGTATCAGAGGGTCCTTGAGGAACATGCGAGATCATCTGTGAAAAAAATTAAAGCTGTGGCAAAACTGGACCCTGCAACATGAGAATGGTCCAACACATACCAGTAAATCCACCAAAGACTGGCTGATGTGACTTGAAATGGGCTGTACATGCAAGAAACCTCTCAAACATCTCACAGCTGAAAGTATTCTGCGTTGAGGAGTGGGGCAAACTTTCTTCAGACCGATGTCAAAGACTGGTAGATGGCTACAAAAAGCGTCTCACTGAAGTTATTTCAGCCAAAGGGGGTAACGACAGCTATTAGGTGGTAGGGTGTCCTAACTTTTTCCTCAGTTAGAATATGCATTTTTGTTGATATATTTGGTTTAATGAGTAAAACAATGTTAATTTATGTCGTTTACCTGCAATTAAATCACTTTCTTTTCCAGAAATATAGAAAAACAAGATCAGACATTGATATGTGAACATTTCTTGATAAAGAACTGAATATTTCATGAGGTGTCCTAATTTTTTCCATGACTGTAAATGTACTTAATTCCTTAGGGCCACGGTGTATACTTGTACAACAGTTCTTCAGTGTATGAGGGTCAATGGAATGAGAACCATCGAAGCGGTTGGGGAAGAATGCTCTTTAACAGCGGAGACATTTACGAGGGAGAGTGGAAAAATGATAAAGAGCACGGTTTTGGTATCCTTCATTATGGTAACGCAACTTTTACTTGATTCTTTTCTCAATTATAAAAAAATACACCGAATTGTACGTGAGTTCACCTTTCAAATTTGTGATGTCTCAAGCAAACGGGAATCTGTACGAAGGGTCCTGGAGGTACGGCGCGAAAGATGGGAACGGAAAGTTGTACTACCGTGACAAAGCGCAACAGTATCAAGGTCTCTGGGTGCGAGGGGAACCCAAATGCGGGACTTTGGAGGACTTGGGAGAACATGGGGCGCAACCGGCAAAGTGTCCAATTCCACAGGTATGATTGTGTATTTAAAGGAGCAATAGTTAAGATTTGCACTTTTAAGTAGAAACTGCAATTTCTGGAGAAATTACTCTGGGTCTTTGCTTTGTGGAGATACAGATCTTAGCCCCGCCCCATTTGGTTTGGGGACATTTTGGGGACGATATCAGGTTGAACATTTGGGGGGGCGTGGCCTGGTCATATCAGGTCATTTGGGGACATTTGGGGGTCATGGCCTGGTCATATAAGGTCATTTGGGGACATTTGGACAGTGTGTCCTTGTCATATCAGGTCATTTGGGAGGCGTGGCCTGGTCATATCCGGTCATTTGGGGACATTCAGTGGCCTGGTCAAATCTGGTCATTTGGGGGCGTGGCCTGGTCATATCAGGTCATTTGCGGACATTTGGGGGGCGTGTCTGATTGATATCTGGTCATTTCCTGTTGATTTGGGGACATTGTTTTTTTTTTGCCATTGAAAATGAATGGGAAAAAAATTGGGCGTCCATGGCCGTCAAGGCATGGACTAACGTCGGCGTCAATAAGATCCAAGTACATTGGCATCAATAGAATGGACAAACATGCCCGTCAATGGTGTTAAAGTAAATGACATTGAAAATGAATAGGAAATTTGGAGCACCGTGGCCGTCAATGGCAGCACCTTTCATAAGCGTCAATGGAATTGGGGAAGTTTGGGGGACACGTCCTATGATATTTGGTCATTTCCTGTTGATTTGGGGACATTGTTTTTTTTTCCCCATTGAAAACGAATGGGAAAATTTTTGGACGTCCATGGCCATCAATGGCATCGAGTTACATAGGCGTCACTGGAATCCAAGTACATTAGCATCAATAGATTCGACATGCATGGCCGTTAATGGCATCAATGCAATGTAAATTCCATTGAAAATCCCATTGGAAGAGAATGGGAAATTTTCCCATTAGAAATGAATGGGAAAGTTTTTGGCAAATTTTCGGGTAACTGTATTTTTTTGTATACAACTTTTACGCCCCATTTTTATGTCCAAATTATGTGATTTGGTCAAAAATTGTAGGACTAGATACATTTTGAATTTTAATTTTGTTGTTGTTGAAAAATCGGCGTTTACGGGCGAACAGAAAATTTTACAGGATCATTAAAAAAATTCCCTGCGTCGCGTGAAAATTTCGGTCGTTTCAATAATCGAATGGTGCCGATCGGTCAAATGGTTCGGGCTGTGCGGCGCGCTGAAGAAATCCCATTAGAAAAAAAAAAAAAAAACTGAATAACATTTAACACATTTAATTATTCATTAAATGGCCCTAATCTTTCGAGACATTACAGAAACATGTTTTTTGGAAATACTTGTAATACGGGTCTCAATGGTAAAGCCAAGATTTTCCTATTTTAAATGTCAATACTCAGTACTCCCCCATGAGTCATCACCTTATCGTGGTGGAGGGGTTTGCGTGTCTCAATGATCCTAGGAGCTATGTTGTCTGGGGCTTCAAGCCCCTGGTAGGGTCACCCATGGCAAACAGGTCCTAGGTGAGAGGCCAGACAAAGTATGGCTCAAAAAGACCCCTTATGATGAGCAACATTAATGAACCCCAGTTTCCCTTGCCCGGACGCGGGTTACCGGGGCCTCCCTCTGGAGCCAGGCCTGGAGGTGGGGCTCGAAGGCAAGCGTCTGGTGGCCGGGCCTGTCCCCATGGGGCCCGGCCGGGCTCAGCCCGAAAAGGCAACGTGGGTTCCCCTTCCCATGGGCTCACCACCTGTGGGAGGGGCCAAAGGGGTCGGGTGCGTAGGGAGTTGGGCGGCAGCCAAAGGCGGGGGCCTTGGCGGTCCGACCCCCAGCTGCTGAAGCTAACTCATGGGACATGGAATGTCACCTCTCTGGCAGGGAAGCAGCCTGAGCTGGAGTGTGAGGCAGAGAAGTTCCGACTAGATATAGTCGGACTCTCCTCCACACACAGCTTGGGTTCTGGTACCAATCCTCTCGAGAGGGGTTGGACTCTCTTCCACTCTGGAGTTGCCCATGGTGAGAGGCGCCGGGCAGGTGTGGGCATACTTATTGCCCCCCGGCTTGGCGCCTGTACGTTGGGGTTTACCCCGGTGGACGAGAGGGTATCCTCCCTCCGCCTTCGGGTGGGGGGACGGGTTCTAACTGTTGTTTGCGCTTATGCACCGAACAGCAGTTCAGAATACCCACCCTTTTTGGAGTCCTTGGAGGGTGTGCTAGAGAGCGCCCCCTCTGGGGACTCCCTCGTTCTACTGGGGGACTTCAATGCTCACGTGGGCAATGACAGTGAGACCTGGAGGGGCGTGATTGGGAGGAACGGCCCCCCCGATCAGAACCCGAGTGGTGTTCTGTTATTGGACTTCTGTGCTCGTCACGGTTTGTCTATAACGAACACCATGTTCAAACATAGGGGTGTCCATATGTGCACTTGGCACCAGGACACCCTAGGCCGCAGTTCGATGATCGACTTTGTAATCGTGTCATCGGACTTGCGGCCGCATGTTTTGGACACTCGGGTGAAGAGAGGGGCGGAGCTGTCAACTGATCACCACCTGGTGGTGTGTTGGCTCCGATGGCGGGGGAAGATGCTGGCCAGACCAGGCAGGCCCAAACGTATTGTGAGGGTCTGCTGGGAACGTCTGGCAGAATCCCCTGTCAGAAAGAGTTTCAACACCTACCTCCGGCAGAACTTCTCGTCCCGGGGGAGGTGGGGGACATTGAGTCCGAGTGGGCCATGTTCCGCACCTCCATTGTTGAGGCGGCCGATCAGAGCTGTGGCCGTAAGGTGGTTGGTGCCTGTCGTGGCGGCAATCCCCGAACCTGCTGGTGGACACCAGCGGTAAGGGATGCCGTCAAGCTGAAGAAGGAGGCCTATCGGGCCTTTTTGGCCTGTGGGACTCCGGAGGCAGCTTACAGGTACCGGCTGGCCAAGCGGACTGCGGCCTCGGCAGACGCCGAGGCAAAAACTCGGACATGGGAGGAGTTCGGTGAGGCCATGGAAAATGACTTCCGGACGGCTTCGAGGAAATTCTGGTCCACCATCTGGCGTCTGAGGAGAGGAAAGCAGTGCACCATTAACACTGTGTATAGTGAAGATGGTGTACTGCTGACCTCGACTCGGGACGTCGTGAGTCGGTGGGGAGAATACTTCGAAGCCCTCCTCAATTCCACCGACACGCCTTCCTTTGAGGAAGCAGAGTCTGGGGACTCTGAGGTGGGCTCTTCGATCTCTGGGGTTGAAGTCACTGAGGCGGTTGGCAAGCTCCTCGGTGGCAAGGCCCCGGGGGTGGATGAGATCCGCCCGGAGTTCCTAAAGGCTCTGGATGTTGTAGGGCTGTCATGGCTGACACGCCTCTACAACATCGCGTGGACATCGGGGACAGTGCCTCTGGATTGGCAGACCGGGGTGGTGGTTCCAATTATAGAGGAATCACACTCCTCAGCCTCCCCGGTAAAGTCTATTCAGGGGTGCTGGAGAGGAGGGTCCGTCGGGAAGTCGAATCTCGGATTCAGGAGGAGCAGTGTGGTTTTCGTCCCGGCCGTGGAACAGTGGACCAGCTCTACACCCTCAGCAGGGTCCTCGAGGGTGCGTGGGAGTTCGCCCAACCAGTCTACATGTGTTTTGTGGATTTGGAGAAGGCGTTCGACCGTGTGCCTAGGGGAATCCTGTGGAGGGTGCTCCGGGAGTACGGGGTACCGAACCCTTTGGTAAGGGCTGTTCGGTCCCTGTACGACCGGTGTCAGAGTCTGGTCCGCATTGCCGGCAGTAAGTCAAATTCGTTCCCAGTGAGGGTTGGACTCCGCCAAGGCTGCCCTTTGTCACAGATTTTGTTCATAATTTTTATGGACAGAATTTCTAGGCGCAGCCGAAGCGTTGAGGGGGTCCGGTTTGGTGACCTCAGCATTGAATCTCTGCTTTTTGCAGATGATTTAGTGCTGTTGGCTTCATCAAGCCGTGACCTCCAACTCTCACTGGAGCGGTTCGCAGCTCAGTGTGAAGCGGTTGGGATGAAGATCAGCACCTCCAAATCCGAGACCATGGTCCTCAGTCGGAAAAGGGTGGAGTGCCCTCTCCGGGTCGGGGATGAGATCCTGCCCCAAGTGGAGGAGTTCAAGTATTTTGGGGTCTTGTTCACGAGTGACGGTAGGATGGAGCGGGAGATCGACAGGCGAATCGGTGGGGCGTCTGCAGTAATGCGGACTCTGCACCGGTCCGTAGTGGTGAAGAAGGAGCTGAGCCGAAAGGCAAAGCTCTCGATTTACCAGTCGATCTACGTTCCTACCCTCACCTATGGTCACAAGCTTTGGGTCGTGACCGAAAGAACAAGATCCCGGATACAAGCGGCCGAAATGAGTTTCCTCCGCAGGGTGTCCGGGCTCTCCCTTAGAGATAGGGTGAGAAGCTCGGTCATCCGGGAGGGACTCGGCGTCGAGCCTCTACTCCTCCGCGTAGAGAGGAGCCAGCTGAGGTGGCTCGGGCATCTGGTTCGGATGCCTCCCGGACGCCTCCCTGGAGAGGTGTTCCAGGCATGTCCCACCGGCGGGAGGCCCCGGGGACGACCCAGGACACGCTGGAGAGACTATGTCTCTCGGCTGGCCTGGGAACGCCTTGGGATCCCTCCGGAGGAGCTGGTTGAAGTGGCTGGGGAGAGGGAAGTCTGGGCTTCCCTGTTAAAGCTGCTGCCCTCGCGACCCGACCCCGGAACAAGCGGAAGATAATGGATGGATGGAATACTCAGTACTAGCTAGTTGTTATTGTCTTGTTTCTGTGTTTACAAAGGATGTCCTGCCCTCCCTCCACTTATCAGCCAATTATGAGATTGTTTGTTACCAGGGCTCTGTAGGCTTCACAAATTAAGTACAAGTAGTCCCGGGTTACGACGCCAGCGTCTATTTTTTTTTTTTTTTTTAAATGTAAACTTTTGTTTTGGGATGCATCCTTTTATTTTGGCGCAGGAGGTGTAGAACAGGAAGCAAGCGCATGTAGAGACGCGCCCACCCCACACAGAGCGCAGCCAAATGACAGAGGTGACAGCTTGCGCGCACATTTGTTGCTTGTGAAGCATACAGAGACTGTATAAAACCCCTTTTGTGCTGTTTATTGTGCGGTTTCAATTGTGGTCGAATACTTGGGGCGAGTTTATGTGATTGTTTTTGATGATGTGCTGATGCTAACTGATACATGCTAATCGTTTGTTATTGCTGTATCAGCAGCTACTTGTGAACGCAAGTTTGAATTGCTGTTGTGGAAGATGAGACTGATTTCATTTCATTTTTAGTTTCATTCTGCAAGTGTTAAAGTCATGAGCCGCTGAATGAAGTCAGCAAACCACACGGATGTATGACATCGTCATTTTGGAGGTTAGCTTAAGGTCTTGCTAGGACTTAGCGCCAATGTCTTAAAGAGGACAGTATAATGACGTATAATACATGTTTTTGGGTAGGTTTTTTTTCTTAATTTAGTGGGTGTTTTGTGGTATTTAAAGGGTTAATTCCAATTTACACAAAAATCCGGGTTGCATCACCAGCACAGGAACGGCACTCGTTCGTAAACCGGGGACTACCTGTATACAGTAGACATATATGCACTTGTCCTAAACTTAAACACACTACAAGTATACACTTTGAATTTTTTTTCCCATTTTTCTTTGTTTGGATCGATTATTTAATCATCTAAAATATCGGGGAAACCACTAACAAAAACCAAAAAAATACAATTAAGTGATAGTTATGAGGTAGATATGCTTGACCTAAAAGTCTGAGTTTCAAATATGCAAGTGAATAATTTTTTTAAGTCGTTTTTTTAACTTAATATTAGACATCAATTAATGATTCTAAGCTAAAAATGATCGACAGTTTGAATAATAAGTATACTTACTTCTTTTGATGGCTGGGTTCAAACAAAAGCAATTGTGCAGTGTCTGTAAATGGGGGTCTCCAGGGTAAAACGGACAAATTAAAAATAGTCCGGGGACATAATGCGCCATGAAACTGCTGTGACAGCATATAGACATATTGTTCTATCAAACACAACAGTTATTTTGGCTTAAAATTGCAGTTTATTAAAGAAAATACAGCAGTTTATTTTAAAGAGGGGCGCATGAGCAGAAACTGCTTTTTCAGCCTGTCTGCGTTTTCCGCCATGTACACATTTAATCCTCCGCAACACTCCCAGAAAAAAAGTCATGTAAACAGTACAGTACTGTAACATGTTTAAAACTTTTGTTCAAATAATAAAAAAATTTAGAATTTTTTTTTTTCGGTATTGGATCAGGACTCTGAATCAGCAGATTCTAAAAATCAGGTGACATGGACTCGGGTGCCAAAATATACAATCAGGACATCCCCATTTTAAACTCATAGCTGCAACTGTAGTAATGTAGTGTCATCCATTTGTCATGGATTTTAATGAATAACAAACATGTTTCTTTTGTTTCCTTAGAACAAACTCATGGATATGCAAAAAGTTCTTCAAGAGGCCAAGCTGGCTCATCTCAATCGCTGATGTACGAAGCAAATTTTTTCACAAAATAAAGTTGAATTTCTACTTCCATGTCAGGACTGATACACAATGGGAAAGGTGTGATCATGTGCCCTTGATGGCAATAGATGTCCAATCCATTTGAAATGGGAGGTCTGGCAGCGATTAAATAGCCCTAACAGTTCAAATTAGGGCTGCAATTATCGATTATTTTCGTAGTCGATTAATCGATGAACCATTAGTTCGAATAATCGAGTAATCGGATAAGGAACATGAAAAATTAAATTACCTGAGCCTCAAACAGTATAATAAATAAATGAGGATCTACTGTATGTACAATAAAAGAACAATTGGCTAATTTACATAGCATAAGTCCGCTAGTTTAAAACGCTATAACTTTTTTTTTTTTTTTTTTACAGTGCTCTTAACAAAAGGTTCAGACACATATTACAAAAAAGGCTAAATATACCTATAAACAAAATTACAACTGCATTAAAAAAAAACATGAGCGCAAACAAAAACTTGTCTTATGTTGGTCTTAATAGGGAGCACCTGGATTCAGCCATGTGAAATGAGGCAGACGAGAAGGCAGTGTATCTACCCAAATCAATAAAACTAAATGCAAATAAACCATTACAACGCCACTTAAACAAATACTCGAAGCAGCAAATTTTAATTCGAATCTATTTTTCGTAATCAAATACTCGTTGCAGCGCTAGTTCAAATGGATTGCTGCAACTTTTAATCGATTAATTCAATGAGAAAAAAAGCTTCAAATCAAAATTTGCTGCTCCAAGCATTCATTTAATTGGCATGGCGTTGTAATGGTTCTGAAAGTGCATTTAGTTTTATTGATTTGGGCGGATACACTGCCCTCTAGTGGCAACAGTGAATATGACATAACTCATGTAGCATGGCTGAACTCAGCTGCACCATGGTAAGACCAACATAAGGTACGTTTTTGTTTGAGCTAATCGTTTTTTCATTGGAACATTTACACTGGGGCAAATAAGTGTTTAGTCAACCACCAATTGTGTAAGTTCTCCGATTTGAAAAGATTAGAGAGGCCTGTAATTGTCAACATGGGTAAACCTCAACCATGGGAGACAGATTATGGGGGGGGGGGACCTGAAAATCACATTGTTTGATTTTTAAAGAATTTATTTCCAAATTATAGTGGAAAATAAGTATTTGGTCACCTACAAAAAAAGCAAGATTTCTGGCTGTCAAAGAGGTCTAACTTCTTCTAACGAGGTCTAACAAGGCTCCACTCGTTACCTGTATTAATGGCACCTGTTTTAACTCATTATCGGTATAAAAGACACCTGTCCACAACCTCAGTCAGTCACACTCCAAACTCCACTATGGCCAAGACCAAAGAGCTGTCGAAGGACATCAGAGACAAAATTGCTGACCTGCACCAGGCTGGGAACACTGAATCAGCAATAGGTAAAATGG
Source organism: Corythoichthys intestinalis (assembly GCF_030265065.1). NCBI lineage: Eukaryota > Metazoa > Chordata > Actinopteri > Syngnathiformes > Syngnathidae > Corythoichthys > Corythoichthys intestinalis. Next base: position 6,015,165 of record NC_080411.1, read on the forward strand.
TTAGCGTGAAGAAATCAACTGTGGGAGCAATTATTAGAAAATGGAAGACATACAACACCACAGATAATCTCCCTCGATCTGGGGCTCCATGCAAGATCTCACCCCGTGGCATCAAAATGATAACAAGAACCGAGAGCAAAAATCCCAGAACCACACGGGGGGACCTAGTGAATGACCTACAGAGAGCTGGGACCACAGTAACAAAGGCTACTATCAGTAACACAATGCGCCGCCAGGGGCTCAAATTCTGCACTGCCAGACGTGTCCCCCTGCTGAAGAAAGTACACATCCAGGCCTGTCTGCGGTTCGCTAGAGAGCATTTGGATGATTCAGAAGAGGAATGGGATAATGTGTTATGGTCAGATGAAACCAAAATAGAACTTTTTGGTAGAAACACAGGTTCTTGTGTTTGAAGGAGAAAGAATACTGAATTGCATCCGAAGAACACCATACCCACTGTGAAGCATGGGGGTGGAAACATCATGCTTTGGGGCTGTTTTTCTGCAAAGGGACCAGGACTGATCCTTGTAAAGGAAAGAATGAATGGGGCCATGTATCGAGAGATTTTGAGTGAAAATCTCCTATCAGCAAGGGCATTGAAGATGAGACTTGGCTGGGTCTTTCAGCATGACAATGATCTCAAACACAAAGGGCAACAAAGGAGTGGCTTGTAAGAAGCATTTCAAGGTCCTGGAGTGGCCTAGCCAGTCTCCAGATCTCAACCCCATAGAAAATCTGTGGAGGGAGTTGAAAGTCAGTGTTGCCCAACGGCAGCCCCAAAACATCTGAGATCTGCATGGAGGAATGGGCCAAAATATCAGCAACAGTGTGTGAAAATCTTGTGAAGAGTTACAGAAAACGTTTGGCCTCCGTTATTGCCAACAAAGGGCACATAACAAAGTATTGAGATGAACTTTTGGTGTTGACCAAATACTTATTTTCCACCATGATTTGCAAATTAAGTCTTTAAAAATCAAACAATGTGATTTTCTGGGGTTTTTTCCACATTCTGTCTCTCATGGTCGAGGTTTACCCATGTTGGCAATTACAGGCCTCTCTAATATTTTCAAGTGGGAGAACTTGCACAATTAGTGGTTGACTAAATACTTATTTGCCCCACTGTACACGTTTTTTTTTCTTGTGGGGGTTGAATGATTTGTTAAGAGTGTTGTAAAAATAAAAATAAAAGTTAGCATTTTATAGCATTTCAGCTAGCGGACTTTTGCAATGCAAGTTAGCCAATTGTTCTTTTGTTGTACTTAGATCCTTTTTTTTGTACCGTTTGAGGCTAAACTCAGGTATTTTAATTTATTTTTAAATGAAAGTGCAATCATTTATAGTTGGAAGAAATACGAGGGGATTTTATTTTGTATTCGCATTTAATGCTCTCTTGAAAGTACAATCTTAGCAAGCCTTTTAAATCTGCTAAAATCAAAATGGTCCTAATCCGATTACTTGATTATTCGAACCAACTAGTTGATAGAATAATCGACTACTAAAATAATCAATAGCTGCAGCCCTAATTGGATCGTCTGTCATAGACAATGACAGTGATTTGAGTGAATTTAACAAAAAAAATAAATAAAATGAAAAAATTCTGTGCATACATGAATCCAGTGTCCAAAGTGGTTTAAGGTAATTTAGGCTCATCTAGCCACCGAGTTCCACAATTAAACATTTTGAATGAATATGTCACTCCAGTAATACTGATTGTAATAATCAACATGTAAACTGACAGTGCAGTTTAAATAAAACAAGGAATTATCAATGATCACTGACAAACAGCAGAAAAGAGACAAAATATGATTCGAGAGATTAAGGAGGCAACAACTTCAAACCTTCACAGTTAAGACAGTAAAGTGATTTCAAGTGTCATGCATTGAACAAATATTTTTAAATAGTCATGTGATAGCTCGCCTGGCGATAGACGTCACATTTGGGTAAGTTCTCATATATTTTACAGTGGGGAGAACAAGTATTTTGATACACTGCCGATTTTTCTGGTTTTCCCACTTGCAAGCCATGTAGAGGTCTGTAATTTGTAACATAAGTTCTCTTCAACTGTGAGGGACGGAATCTAATACAAAAATCCAGAAAATCACATTGTATAAATTTTAAATAATAAATTTGTATTTAACTGCATGAAATAAGTACTTGATACATTACCGACTAGTAAATATTTCGGCTCTCAGTTCTTTTTTAAGAACCCCTCCTGTTCTCCACTCATTACCGGAAGTAACTGCACCTGTTTGAACTTGTTCCCTGTATAAAAGACACCTGTTCACATGCTCAAACAAACAAAATCCAACCTCTCCAAATAATAGACCTGCACAAGGCTGGGATGGGCTACAGGAAAATAAGCAAGCGGCTTGGTGAGAAGGTAACAACTGTTGGAGCGATTATTAGAAAATGGAAGAAGTTCAAGTTGACGGTCAATCTGCCTCGTTCTGGGGCTCCATGCAAGATCTCACCTCGTGGGGCATCACTGATCATGAGGAAGGTGAGGGATCAGCCCAGAACTACACGGCAGGACCTGGTCAATGACCTGAAGATAGCTGGAACCACAGTCTCGAAGAAAACCATCGGAAACACATTACGCCGTCATGGATTAAAATCCTACAACGCACGCAAGGTCCCGCTGCTGAAGCCAGTGCATGTCCAGACACGTCTGAAGTTTGCCACTGACCATCTGGATGATCCAGAGGAGCAATGGGAGAAGGTCATGTAGTCGGATGAGACTAAAATTGAACTTTTTGGTCTTAACTCGGCTCGTCGTGTTTGGAGGAAAAAGAAGGATGAGTACAACCCCAAGAACACCATCCCAACTGTGAAACATGGAGGAGGAAACATCATTTTTGGGGCTGCTTCTCTGCCAAGGGTACAGGACAGCTGCACCGTATTGAGGGGAGGATGGATGGGGCTATGTATCGCCAGATCTTGGCTGACAACCTCCTTCCTTCAGTGAGAGCCCTGAAGATGGGTCGTGGCTGGGTATTCCAGCATGACAACGACCCAAAGCACACAGCCAAGGCAACTAAAGAGTGGCTCCGTAAGAAGCATCTTAAGGTCCTGGAGTGGCTTAGCCAGTCACCAGATCTGAACCCGATAGAAAATCTATGGAGGGAGCTGAAAGTCTGGTTGCCCGGCAGCAGCCCCGAAACCTGAAGGCTCTGGAGAAGATCTGCATGGAGGAGGGGGCCAAAATCCCTGCTGCAGCGTGTGCAAACCTTGTCAAGGACTACAGGAAACGTTTGGTATCTGTAGTAGCAAACAAAGGTTTCTGTACCAAATATTAAGTTCGATTTTTGTGATGAATCAAACACTTATTTCATGCAATTAAATGCAAATTTATTATTTAAAAATCATGCAACGTGATTTTCTGGATTTTTGTATTAGATTCCGTCCCTCACAGTTGAAGAGAACTTATGATACAAATTACAGACCTCTACATGCTTTGCAAGTGGGAAAACCAACAAAATCGGCAGTGTATCAAATACTTGTTCTCCCCACTGTATGTCACTTCTTGATGATTTGGGTGCAATTCCTGCTCATTTTGAGACCATTTGTTGATTTTGGGTGGTTGATATGGGGTCACTCCTTGTTGGTTTTGAGGCAATTCCAGGTCACCTTTTGGTGATTTTGGTTCACAACTTCACATTCTATTGATTTTGGGGACAATTCCAGGTCACCTGCCGTCAAAGACAGACAATGAGTTCAGCACGTGGACAACTTCTCGGTCCTCATCGAAAAAAGTCAACTAAAACAGCATTAAGTGCGGCAGTCACAGATTTTTTAGGGGAAATGAGCACTGGGCGAATGTAAAATGGACTCTCCTCGATTGTCCAGCTGATTCTGCAGCCTTGTAAGGTTGGAGAGCTCCTCCAGCTCCTGGAACTGCCTGTCCGTCTTGTGGCTGACCAGCGAGCGGTAGAAATGCACGGCGAAGACGATGAAAATCAAACCGAAAGGGACCATGATGGACGTGGAGGTAATGGCGGCGGCCACTCCCGCCGACACAGTGCCGTTGCTGGACTTGCTGGGCTTGATGGGCAGGAACTTGACCCAGCAGAGGAGCACCACCTCGGCCAGGAAGAGGAGCGTCCCGATGACGGTGGAGAAAGCCCAGGCTAGCTCGATGTGACGGTGCATGCGCTCGTGCGGCGACTCGCTTACCGAGTTGATGTTGTGAACGTTGCTGACCGCCTCAATGTTGGGCAGGATGCAGGTGCTGACCATCAAGGCGAAAAGGTGCACGGCCACCAGAATGGTGGTGCACGCGCTGAAGGCGATCAGCAGAGCGGGAGGGTACGGGTAGCTGTTGTCCAGCTGCACTTCCACCATGGCCACCTGAACGAGGAGATGGAAAACCGAGTAGAGCTGAAACGATTAATTTGAGTAACTCCATTTTAAAAATTGATCGAGAAATTTTCTCCGCCTCGAGGAATTGTTTCATTTTGCCAGCGCTAAGCATGATGTTTTGCCCGGACTACTTTTAACTCATTCACTTCCAGTAAAGATGACCCGATCGATCGTCCGATCACGTCATTTTCAAAGTATCGGAATCGGCAAAAAAATATCGGACATGCCTTTTTTAATATATACAGTATAAATATTTTTTTTAATTAAATCGTTTTCTAATTGTATTTAACGTTACAGACAAAATGTCTTACACTCATCCAGAGTCTTTAGTTTTGGCTTAAAGTAGGGCTATCAAATTTATCGCGTTAACGGTGGTAATTAATTTTTTTTGAATTAATCACGTTAAAATATTTTACGCAATTAACACATGCGCTGCACGACCCACTCACGCATTGTCACGTTCAATATACAATTGCGCCGATTTACCTATATACTGTATAGAGCTAAAAGGCAACGTAAAATGAGTGGAGTGAATTTTGGCAGTCTTTGGAGCCTTTTTTTTAATTGCCTAAAGCCTTAAAATGCCTCTCTCGACAATTATAAATATCGTGGGAAAGCAATGTGGGGAAGAAAGGTTGTGGTTGATCTTCTTTACACCCTATGTTATTTCCCAACGCACAGTCATGGTTGCACTTCCCATCATGCATTTGGGCAGAACAGGTAAATGGCTAGAGTATCATTTACTGAAAGCTCAACAAATACACTAGATGGCAATATTTAGTCACAACATACAAAGTCAAAGTTATCCTTTAAGAATTACAAGTCTTTCTATCCATGGATCCCTCTCACAGAAAGAATGTTAATAACGTAAATGCCATCTTGAGGATTTATTGTCATAATAAACAAATACAGTACTGATGTACTGTATGTTGAATGTATATATTCGTCCGAGTTTTATTCATTTTTTTCTTAATGCATTGCCAAAATGTATATGATCGGGAAAAATTATCGGGAATGATTGGAATTGAATCGGGAGCAAAAAAAAAAAAAAAGCAATCAGATGGGGAAATATCGGGATCGGCAGATACTCAAACTAAAACGATCGGGATCGAATCGGGAGGAAAAAAACATGATCGGAACAACCCTAACTTCCAGCCATTTTCACCGGAGCAAGGCCCTTCATTCTTTAGCAATCAGCATTAGAAAATAGCTTAGTTTGAGCAATTTTCCAATTTCTGATGAAAAAACTGAGAAAATTAGCTTTTTGTAAACGCATACATTTCAAACATAACTTTGACTTTAACACAGCTATTTTTTGCTTTAGTTACATCCCAAACTAGGGTTGTTCCGATCATGTTTTTTTGCTCCCGATCCGATCCCGATCGTTTGAGTATCTGCCGATCCCGATATTTCCCGATCCGATGGCTTTTTTTTTTGTGCTCCCGATTCAATTCCAATCATTCCCGATAATTTTTCCCGATCATATACATTTTGGCAATGCATTAAGAAAAAAATGAATAAAACTCGGACGAATATATACATTCAACATACAGTACATAAGTACTGTATTTGTTTATTATGACAATAAATCCTCAAAATGGCATTTACATTATTAACATTCTTTCTGTGAGAGGGATCCACGGATAGAAAGACTTGCAATTCTTAAAGGATAAATGTGACTTTGTATATTGTGACTAAATATTGCCATCTAGAGTATTTGTTGAGCTTTCAGTAAATGATACTGTAACCATTTAACTGTTCTGCCCAAATGCATGATGGGAAGTGCAACCATGACTGTGCGTAGGGGCACCAATTGATATATCTTCTCTGCGTTGGGAAAGAACATAGTCATAGGGTGTTAAGAAAATGATCAACTACTACATTTCTTCCCCACATTGCCTCCCACGTTATTTTCAATTGCTGAGAGAGGTAAGGTAAGGCTTTAGCCACATAAAAAATTGCTACAAAGGCTGTCAAAATTCACTCTACTCATTATACGCTGCCTTTTGGCACTATCTATAGGTAATGCAGCGTCTTTATAGATTGAACGCGACAATGCGTGAGTGGGTCGTGCAGCGCATGTGTTAATTATTTAACGTGATTAATTTAAAAAAGTTAATTACCGCCGTTAACGCAATAAATTTGATAGCCCTATTTTAAGCCAAAACTACTGTGGATGAGTGTAAGACATTTTGTCTGTGACGTTAAATACAATTAGAAAACGATTTAAATTAAAAATACATATACGTATATTAAAAAAAAGGCATGTCCGATATTTTTTTGCCGATTCCTGATCTCCTAGTCACATCTGGGATGCAATTGTTGACAGTTTTCAACAATGTACAGCTAAAATATAGACATTGATTGTCTAAAATGGTTAAATATTAGGTGACATGTCTTGTTTTTGTCATGTATATTTATAATGGCTCTTTACATATTTTTTTTATCCGATTACTCGATTAATCGATGGAATTTTCAGAAGAATACTCGATGACTAAAATATTCGATAGCTGCAGCCCTACAACCGAGTCATTCTGACTCCAGTCCAAACTCGATTCAACAACAAAGATGCTCGCAGGAATTTAGTCACCATAGCGAATCCGGAGAGCAGAGCCGAAGTCCGGCTGGAAGCTTTGAGTTTGGCCCGGCTGAGGTAGAGCTTCCTCCAGGACAGAGCTTGCAGGGAATGCTCGTTGATGCTCATGTTGCGCATTGAGTTCACACCACCGTCGGCTCTTTACGCTTCCGGACGGCGAAAAACGAGAAGCATCGTCCCGCTTACAGGAAAGGAGTCCGAATTAATATAAACTATGCCAACGAGAGAACCGCTTCCCGTCAGCTGTTCCGTGCCGCGCTCGGTGAATATTACCCACAAGCCTTTGCAAACGGTGAGGGCGACACCCGTTACAACTTTTCCCATGTTTATTTCACAACAATTTTATGACTGAGAAATAAATGACACCATGTAAATGAAATTGTTGTGTTTCGTTTCGTTTCGTTTTAGTCTTCGCTAGCGTTAAAAAATGTGTTAGCGTGTGTCACGTGACTCCATACATATCCAATGAAGTAAGCGCTCACTCTCGCTCAGCCAATGGAGAGCGTCTGGTTACTATACCGGAAGTGGCTCGTTTCATTTACGGACGCTCTCGGAAAGGTAGTTGTTTTCTTTTCTTTTTTTTTTTGCATTTTATTTTTTAAAGTATTTTGTATTTTTTTAAGTATGTGACTATAAAACTGATAGTTATTAGTTGATTGTTGAAGCACCATCGAACACCCACCCACGTGGTTGTGGCATCGTGTGTCGACATCGCCATATTGAATGTGGCAAAGTGTACTCGCTGAGGCTACATTTAATGCGTCATATCATAATTAAGCTTTTATGATGACTTGAGTTGGTCCTGTGAGATATTTATTCATAGATAATTTTATTTGATATACTGATCATTTTATTTGATATACTGTATTCATTTCTATATTGTTTTCTGACTATTTTGATAAGAAGAGTGCAGCTCTCAGCTTCTTCTCTGAAGCAAGGTCTGCCCATTCGCATTTCGAATAACAAAAAGTGTATGCATGAAAGGCCAGGGCTGAATCTTCTCGAAGGCACCTGGAGCAGCCAGCTTTTAATAGTTTTCTTAATAAGTGCACTTAGCTTAGGTTATTACAACTATCCTTAGTTTTTCGCGGCTAATGGGAACTAGAACGCGCTGCGATATATGAAAAACCGCGAAGTAGCGCCCCCCCATTTTTTTTTTGTTCAATGTTTTTTTTTTTTACCCCCCCCCCAATATGATAATAATAAAAACTTTTATGTGTATATACAGTATGTTTAAATGGTTTTTAAGCACTTCAAATGTAATAATCATGAAAAGTTTTTAAAATGTTACTGTCCTGCTGTATCATTTTTAAACAAGAATAATGTACAAAAATCCTTGTCTTGATTAAATGCTTCATTGAGTGAGTCCACTCAAATCCACTCCTGCTGCTCACTTACACACAATGAGATGCCACAGCAACTGTTTAACAAGCTAAATGATGATTGACGCATGTGGCGCTCTAAAGTTTCGGCTTCAAAGCATCGCTGGCAAGATCAAACCTTAACGTATGTCAATCATCGTTAACTTTAAAAAGCAACTCTAGTGCACTGCCTGACCAAGAAAAGCAGCGAGAGAAAGTGAGACTACGTGATCAGATCGGGACAGCTCATCCGTATTTATTTTTTAATTGAAAATAAAAATCAGCGATCGACTGACTGTGCGAAGTAGCGAGGATCACTGTCTTGTTTTTTGGGTTTTTTTCTTACTGGATTGTGTGTCATAATCCCCTGATCATTAATATAATTAAAGAACTTGTTACAAGAGAAAAACAAAGTTCTTTGTCCGTTTTTTGGGTTAACACTGTAGTCAAGTATGTGCCTAAAAACGGGAATACCCAGCTCCTGAACAAAACACATCTTTCGAATATACATTATTTTCTTAGCTAACATTTCTTATGGTACAGCTATGACAGTGTCATATTTCCGTTTACCAGTTTTATTTGTGCCAAATGTTTAAAACACATTTTAAAAGGAACCACGGACAGGAAGACTTGTAGTTCTTCAAAGATGAGTTATAATAATTTAATATTCAAATCCCTCTTAATGTTTTAATTTTTATAGAATCTAAATAAATAAATAAAATTAGTTTAACTAGTAGGTCGCCATTGTTGTTGACGACGCAATGCACTCTGGGCGGTGACATCACTGGGCAGCGCTGCCATACCTCCACAACAATAACAAAGGGTATGCGTAAAAGGATTTATAAAAAAAACAGGCGATTGCAAAAAGGGAGACACAAAAAAAGGTCCGTGCCAGTAAGGACGGGATCAATTAAAAAAAAAAACCTTAAGGGAAAACCGCAGTGAGAGGCAGACAAACGAAAAAAACAAGGCAATGATGCAACTAGCAACGAAGGGATATACAAACTGTCAAATAGCAGCAATCAATATCTCGGCAAGCCGCCTAGGATCGGTTTAAAGACACTGCTGATGAGCTGGAATTGGATGCAGGTACGATATTGGAAACTCATCCCACAGCTCTGTAACAAAACAATCGGACCTGCAGCAGAATGTGGCAAAATCATGCCAGTCATCATACTAGCTTCGCTTGCTAGCTAGCACAACTATTCTCCCAGTCGAGCACCAATTGCGGAATCACCCCCAGCGTGCATTGCGCGCGTAAAACATGGTGCCCTCCATACATCAAAACATGTACTAAATATAGATTTTTAAGTCAATGGCAATATTTGTGTTTTTAAAAACATATTGCAGTAAAACAGAACAAAAAGTTTTCAAGTCCAGGGTTCCCTTTAAATGAATAAAACAGACTTTTAAAGCATTTCTTCTTCATTTCCATGTTCTCTCGGCATCATGAAAATGGAATATGGCACAATCAACGTTGGCCCTTGCTACAAGCTGTTCGTCGCACAATGTTCAATGACACAGCCCGCTACTTGAACACACTCAACAACCATCATCAGAACTCTTGAGAACTTGACATTCTGACCTTATTCACATACATTTACGAGGCATCTTTTGTTTCAGCGCACGTCAGGGGAAAAACAAGTCGAAGCCTAGTCTTTCACAGTCCTCCGTTTTCCTCCAGTTTCCGGAAGAGCGCCAAGCTTCGGAGGCGCGATTGCTTCTCGCCGTTCTTCCACAAAATCAGTTGGTGGTCAGCCGAACACGTTACCAGGCCGTTCTCCGGGAAGGCCAGGAACATCTAGGCGGTACCACCGAGAAAATGACTGGAACCGTTCGTTTAAATGTGACGGCGGGACTTTAGTTGACAAACCTGGACCGCGCCCGAGTGTCCGATCAGGTCGCCCGTTAACTCCAGCGACTTCATGGGTGGCGCGTCCGTGATCTTCTTGGACGGAGCGCACGTCTGCTTGCTGGAGCGTCCCAAGGTCCACATCCCCAAGAAGCCTGGAGGAATAGATGAAATTAACTTCACATGAACAGTGTATATCTTTTTGGAATTTTTAAACATTTATGAATCAGACTTCATAATTATATTGACCTAACAAATTGTCATTCTTTGCGTCACGCATTCCCGTAGGGAGCTGTACCAAAGTCCACTTCATTTACCGTAATTTTCGGACTATAACTCGCTACTTTTTTCCTTCATTTTGAATCCTGCGGCTTATAGTCCAATGCGGCTTATTTGTTTATTTATTTGGGTTAATAGGTAACACTTTACTTGACAACGGCGTCATAAGACTGCCATAAGACAGTGATAATTATGACATGACACTATTATGGGCATTACTGAATGCTTATGTCATTAAGTTTCATTCCGCAAGTTGCGTCACTAACTTCCAGCTTGGATCTTTTACATCCATTCAAAAGTGAGATAATTTGCCGGATAACACTAAATGACATCTGTTATAAGCATTCATAAATGCTCATGAAAGTGTCATGTCATAATTATGATTGTCTAATAACAGTCTTATGATGCCACTGTCAAATAAAGTGTTACCAAATACCATAACGAGCAATTATTGAAACAACTGGAACAGCACCTGAAGAAATGATTAGAACGGAACATGAATTTTGATTATTTACATCTGTAGCGCTGCAATGCATGCTAGGAGGCATGTTGGACAACAACAGTGTTGGCAGCAGGTGACAGAAGAGGTTGACGGTCTCCTCCAAGGGAGAAGTGATGACCAAATGAAGCTTCTTGAAGCAATGAAGCTTTGAAGCCAAGTGGTTTGAAGCTTCATAGTGGTTCATTTGGTCTTATGATAGTCGTTTGATGCCGCTCTCAAATAATGTGTTAGCAGTTAATATCTTTTTGTGTTAATATCCCATAATACAGTGAGGACAGCTGTGGCTTATTGTCCAGTGCGGCTTATCTATGAACAAATACCGTTTTCGTGCCAAATTTGGTCTGTGGCGGCTTATAGTCAGGTGCGCCTTATTGTGCGAAAATTATGGTAGTAATAGTCGAAGACAGAAGACGCTGCGAGCATCAGCCGGATTGAAGCTTGGATTTTTGAAAAAGTACAAAAGCTGTACCGCATACAAACAGGAAGGATTGTCTCAGGAGTGATTTGTTCGAGGATTCAAGGTGATTATTATATTTTTCGTACCATGCATGCATTTTGAAACGTGAAAAAGTGAATGGGAGAATGGGCTACAGCATTGGTATTATACTTCGCAATATTTACTTAAAATAACTGACAACTGCCTGTTTTTTTGTTGTTGCTTTAAACAAAGATTTGAGACTGTTTTACGTCCCTATCTATAAAGAATTGGAGGATTTAAGCATTTATTCACAAGAATTTTTGTCAGAAAAGCTCTGCCTACGTCAGGTGGCCGCTAGCCTCATTCGCTAACAGAGTAGCATTGTACTTCGACACATTTATGTAAAATAAATGCTAACTGCACGGTTTCTTTGCTTTTAAACAAGAATCGAGACAGTTTTACTTCCGTATCTATGAAGAATTAGAGGATTTAGGCATTTATTCACAAGAATTTTCACCAGAAAAGCACTGTTTACGTCAGGCAGCCTCTAGCCTCATTCGCTAACAGAGTAGCATTGTACTTCGACATATTTACGTAAAATGAACGCTAACTGCACGGGTTCTTTGCTTTCAACCAAGAATCGAGACTGTTTTACGTCTATATTTATGAAGAATTCAGGGATTTAAGCATTTATTCACAATTATTTTCACCAGAAAAGCTCTGTTTACGCCAGGCAGCCACTAACCTCATTCACTACAACTATATAACAAACTATACAACTGTATAATGACAATAAAGGGCTATTCTAATCTATAATACAGTAAATTGTGATTGCACAGAGAAGTTATTAATAGGGTTGTCAAAAATATCGCGTTAACGGGCGGTAATAATTTTAAAAAATTAATCACGTTAATATAGTTGACGCAATTAACGCACATGCCCCGCTCAAACAGAATAAAATGACAGTACAGTATAATGTCAGCTTGTTACTTGTTTTGTGGTGTTTGGCGCCCTCTGCTGGCGCTTGGGTCCAACTGATTTTATGGGTTAGTACCATGAGTGAGCATGGTGTACTTATTGACATCAACAATGGCGAGCTACTAGTTTATTTTTTGATTGAAAATTTTACACATTTTAATAAAACGAAAACATTAAGAGGGGTTTTAATATAAAATTTCTATAACTTGTACTAACATTTATCTTTCAAGAACTACAAGTCTTTCTATCCATGGATCGCTTTAAGAGACTGTTAATAATGTTAATGCCATCTTGTTGATTTATTGTTATAATAAACAAATACAGTACTTATGTACCATATGTTGAATGTATATATCCATCTTGTGTCTTATCTTTCCATTCTAACAATAATTTACAGAAAAATATGGCATATAGATGGTTTGAATTGGGATTAATTACGATTAATTAATTTTTAAGCTGTAATTAACTAATTTAAAAATTTTAATCGTTTGACAGCCCTAGTTATTAATAATCTATAAATTATTTATAATTGATTCTGCATGTTTTCCTCAAGTATTAAGTTTCTGATGTGAAAATGGAGTGATTTATTAGCTGTTGAAAAAAAAAATGTAAGTTGCCATTTTGGTCAAAAACTTATATAGGTTAAATTTTTACTATTGATCCTGAAAATATAGATGATTGTCTCTGCATTTGGCGATTTTTGTCTATCTAGTGTAAAATCTGATAATTTGACAGCCATATTATGTTGTGTTATACTTACAGTATATAAAAAATAATCGGGATTTTATAAGGCGACAACTTTGAATTTTTTGATGCCGCTGCTCATGGAGACTCATATATGGCTAAGGTAGGTGCCTGTTTTTGTTTTAGGTCGGTAGCAGCTTTGGTTTTGAAAATATTTGAACTTGAAGTTTTTGAAAATAGGCCCTCTACGGATCGGCCCTGCACCCCGTGTCATGTCAATATATTATGAAGTCTATGTATGAATTTAAAATGAACAGAAAAACATGTTTTTTTTTATCATTTAATTTGAAAAATATATACAGTATTTTAAATAAAGCAATCAGAAATGCGATTGGAAATATTTTTCTCAGGTTTTCAAGTAAACTTGACATTTTTTCATGTGACGGGTAACCTGGCGAGGCGGGTTCCCCGGCTAACGGCAGTTCTTGAATCTCCCACATCCTCACGCTTCCGTCCTCCGAGCACGACATGAGCTCGCTGCGACGAAAAAGGCCGGAAAATGTCAGCGGGTTGGAGACCAAGCGCGCTTCATCGGGCTCATTCGGGCCGACCTGTCAGACAGCAGCTCCGTGTGCAGGACGTCCGAGTCGTGGGCGCGCTTCCTGTATGCCACCGCCGCCCTGGTGGCCACGCTGAACACGTACACGCCGCTGCCCACCGCAGCCGCTACTAACTGAAGATGAAATATTTCAAACAAAAAATATCGGTGTTGTTTTCGTTGACAGTGACGATAACGAAAAATATTTCATCGACAAACAATTTTTTTCATGACGATGGCGTGACGATGACGAGCTAAAAACATGGCTTAGACGACTGGAACATAACGAGACTAATGCCAGTTTTTGTCTGACGAGACAACAACGAGACAAAAGTTTCTGTCATATGTTCACAATGCGTGACATTTTCATATATACAGTATATTTTCATTTTCCATCTTGCTTGTTTGGGAACACGGTAAGATTTGTTTTCTATCTTGGAAAGAGAGACTATGCAATGCTGCTATAGTGGTATGTAAAAGCATCTGAGCCTTTTGGAATTTCTCACATTTCTGCATAAAATCATCAAATGTGATCTGATCTTTGTCAAAATCACACAGATGAAAAATTTGTCTGCTTTAACTACAACCACCCAAACATTTATAGGTTTTCATATTTTAATGGCAATAGCATGCAAACAATGACAGAAGGGGGAAAATAAGTAAGTGAACCATCACAATTAATATTTTCTGCCCCCCCCCCTTGGCAGCAATAACTTCAACCAAACGCCTCCTGTAGCTGCAGATGAGTCTGGCACATCAATCAGGACTAATCTTGGCCCATTCTTCTCTACAAAACTGCTGTAGTTCAGTCAGATGTCTGGGATGAATCGCTGTCTTTAGGTCATGCCACTGCATCTCAATGCGGTTCAGGTCTGGACTTTGACTTGGCCACTCCAGAACTTGTATTTTGTTCTTCTGAAACCATTCTGAAGTTGATTTACTTCTGTGTTTTGGATCATTGTCTTGTTGCAGCATCCATCCTCTTTTATAGCTTCAACTGTCTGACAGACGGCCTCAGGTTTTCCTGCAAAACGATGCTAGGTGGCTCGGCGCGTTAGCATCACATTCGCGTTCTTGCTAGCATTAGCATTTAGCGTGGCGAGCGTCATCTTAAATTCTAGGGCAACCTTTTTTTTTGTTTTTGTTTTTGTTTGTTTTTTTTTTCTACATACAGTTCGAGGCGTTTAGGTGGGTACAATTAATTGAAAATAATTGTATTTTATATTATATTGTAATTGTATTTGTCCCATACCATCATAGTATGTGCATCACGGTTCGGTAAACGCAGTCAGACGCGAATACGTTTGTTAAAAAAAAAAAAAATCCATGTTGGAGTTAGTCCTCCTCCACTCCAGAGGACAGTAGAGGTGATGTGTCTAAACCAGTACTTCTCAAATGGTGGGGCGCGCCCCCCCAGGGGGGCGCAGAGCGATGCCAGGGGGGGCGCGAGTGACCTCGGGGAACATGCTTTTTTTTTTTTTTTTTTTTTGCCGTACTAGAATAAAGTGTACTTGCACATCCACTCCGTGGGTGGCAGTGGCGCTCTCATTTTCAAAGTGCGTGCAGTATTTTTGAAGTAAGCAAGAGCACACGGAAGAGACTCATGCAGAGCTGGACTCACGCAGCGACCCACTGTCTTCTTCGGTTCTCACGTGTCCGGCCGAGAAGTGCCGTTTTCGGCTTGGGATCGTCACGACCACCGCCCTCACCTACGGTTCTCCCTCGGCCGCCGAGAATGCGCTTTTTTCGGGCCGTTTGCCTTTGACTTTTAATATAGTGGAAAATGAGGAAAGACCACTGTTTACTGAGTATAAAAATGATTATAGCGTAGAAGCCAAATCAGTTAAGACGCCACTTAAAGACATTAGACCTCAATCTCATTGATAAGCCGCTTGACTATTTTTCAGCGAAAATGTGCCGAATACTGCCAATTTTCACAATCGTCCCGCTTTGTCAGTGTTATATCAGTAAACCAGTGAGCACTGTGGTGAATCAGCGAAAATAAAAACTTTCCTTCTGTCCAAAGACTCCCCCCCCCCCCCCCCCCCTCTATTCAGTTTTGGTTTTTTTTCGGTCAAATTTTTTGGCATGTTGTCCTGAAGAGTAAATGTTTCTAATCAATTTGAATTTGTTATTATTTACTGATTTTATTACATTTTATTTTTCAGTATCAAATGGTCAAAAATGTACCTTGAGTGTATTTTTACAGTTTGGATGTGACTTTTTTTTTTTTTTTTTTTTTTTAACTTCAGGCAAATTGATGCGCGTTAAGTCTTTTCTGTTACAAGCAACACAATGTTAAAAAAGTTATACTTTATTATAAGTTGATCTATGTTACTTTTTTTCTTTAATAGAAAAAAAAAGGACACAATGTTAGGCTGAGGCGTACTTATAATAGTAATATAGACGAATGATACTATTTACAGTGGCGGCAGAGAGTTGGGGGGGGCGCGAAACATTTACGTCTTCCTTGGGGGGGCGTAACAGAAAATAATTGAGAAGCACTGGTCTAAACCAACAACCAACATTATGGGAAAAAGAACTAGAGCTGAAACGAATACTCGAGCAACTCGAGTAACTTGAGTTTTAAAACTGACCCGAGTAATTTTATTCACCTCGAGTAATCCTTTAATTTTGACAGCTCTAAGCATCACGTTTTGCCCGGACTACTTTTAATGCGGAAGAACGCGCTGATGTCACATGCGTAGAGGAAGAAGCAATCTAAAAAAAATAATAATAATTAAAAAAAAAAATTTTAAAAAAACTTACTGCAGCCGACAGCCGCTACAAACGACGCCGACGTTGCTAAAAACTAGCCCGCATGATGCTACGGTGGTAGCAAGTAGCGTCTGATGTGTCTCATAGAGATCATATGTATGTTGAACTTGATGCGAAATGACAGAGTCAGCGGCGTTAGTAAACAGCCACCATCTTAAAGCAGTAGACTTCTAAGTGCTAATAAATTAGATTAACGTTACTGTCACTCGCTCACGCAACGTTAGCCCTGCGGAGGGCTAGGTTTCTATTAATTATGACCACTGTCGATGCGTGGCTAACGTGTCTTAATTACAGGCTTTATTTAATCTGTGAAAACATAGCGTTGTAGAGTGATGAGGGTGTAAAATAAAAACTTAATAATGATAACTGTCAATTTTAGCTCAGTAGTCATTGTTGGATAAAACACCAAGTCGCACTGGTCCCTAATGTGCCCCAATACAGCAGGTATAATACATTTATTTTGAACACTGCAAAAACTCAAAATCCTATCAGGACATATAGTTTAGACTATGGTAACTTAAAACTTAACTAGAACTAAAAAATAGCTTGACACATATAAAAATTCAATTGAAACACATGGGAAAAACACCTAACTTTTAAGTGATGTGTGTTATCAAGCGTAATGGCATTTTTAGTTAAGAAATATATTCAGGTGTCGCTTTAACTGAATATTTTCCGTCGTTGACCGGTTTTTTAAAACGGAGACGGAAAAAACTGAAGTCCATCCGTCATTTTGACAGGCTGCAATTCACACCCCAGACCACAGGGTGGCGAGTGAGCATATTAATTAGCTATTGTCTCTCTTGATGCATGATGTCGTTGGCCTTACTTGGAAAAATGTCAAGGCAACTGAGCGTCCAAACTAAGGCTACGTTCATACTACAGGTCTTAATGCACGAATCCGATTTTTTCGTGTTTTTCCGACTAGAGTGAGGCATTAACTTGACTGTCTGAATGTGACAAGTCGCATAGAATGGGACCATTTCAAATCCGATCTGGGTCACTTTCATATGTGGTCTAAATCCGATCTGGGCCACATTTTTCCAGACTGTCGCGGCGGTCTGTACTGTCCAGTCCCTCAAATCGGATTTAATGCAGCAATTACGTCATCAAAAAGCAAGAGACGGTACGGTAGCTACGGTAGCGTTGCAGCTGTGCGTTATTAGCGCCTAGCTTGCCTTGAACACGGCTTTTTAGGAAGGGTTTTCTCTCTGCTCCATACAAGCAATATTTCAACATTGCTTACACGGCCGAGAGTCGGGGCAAACTGCCCGTATGTGTGTGTGACATGCACGAACAGTGCGTGCATGCTATCGATCCATTTACTTTGAATATAAGCCTAAACGGGGATTATATATGCCTGTTATTTGTGTCCTCTTTTTAACAGCAACAAGCCTATGGCTACGTTCATACTACAGGTCTTAATGCACGAATCCGATTTTTTGTCATATCTGTTTTTTTGGCGTGCCCGTTCAGACTGCCTTTGTCCATAGAGACCATTCAAGTATTATGCATGCGCACTAATTCGCAGTCCGACATGCGCAGAAGCATCAAAACAAATGACCATACAATCACACATGCTGGCTGTCATCCGTCAATCCAGGGATATCATATTTTGCTTATTAAAAAGAGGACACAAATAACAGGCATAAATAATCCCTGTACAGGTTTATATTCAAAGTATATGGATCGACAGCATGCACGCACTGTTCGTGCATGTCACACACACATACGAGCAGTTTGCCCCGACTCTCGGCCGTGTAAGCAATGTTGGAATATTGCTTATATGGAGCAGAGAGAAAACCGATCATTCTCAGGCTTATCCTCAAACCCTTTTTTTTTTTTTTTTTTTTAATGACTTGTCAAGTCCGACCCTTCCTAAAATGCCGTGTTCAAGGCAAGCTAGGCGCTAATAACGCACAGCTGCTTGATGTGTGATGGCGCGGTGTGGATTCTCTGTTAAGCTTGTTCGGACAGAATATTAATTAAAGATGAATGAAAACTGAATACTATTGAATATGTCATTATTAACATTTTTAAAATTTAAGTGACGGGTAAAAATAGATTATGACCGGATTTTTATGACCCTGTCAGTCAAAAGGACAGACAACGAAAAAGTCTAGCGCAATCTCTGATATACATGTACACATTTTTTTTTTTTATAAGATCTAAAAGTTTTTTGAGTGAAAGCAGTGAATTTGTCTTTTTTTTAATCTAGTTACATCTGAGATGCAATTGTTGGCTGTTTTCAACAATGTACATTGAAAATATAGACACCGACTGACTGAAAATGGTTTAAGATTAGATGAAATGTCTTGTTTTCTCATGTATATTTATAATTGATCTTCACCTAAAAATATTTATGTTTTGTCCGATTACTCGATTAATCGATAGAATTTTCAGTCGATTACTCGATTACTAAAATATTCGATAGCTGCAGCCCTAAAAAGGACACAAACAAAAAGTGATGTATGAATGTGTGAATGTGTTTGTTTTGGAACTATTTGCACATTGTACTGTATTTTAATTTCAGCCAATAGAAAAATATATCTTACGCTTTTTAGTTTTAGCCAATAGAACAAACGAAAAAAAAGCATTTTTGTTTTTCCTGCTGTACCAAACCCGTAGCCAACTGTGACCCCAGTACCAAGGTACGTACTGAACCGTGACTTGTGTTTACCGTTACATCTCTAATATATACATATAAAAGAAATTTTCCTTGCCGATTTGTTTTTCAAAACAAAACAAAAATCTTTTTTTCCTTTTAAATAGAAGCATTTAAAAAAAAATTCAGACTCTTTACCAAGTAAAAATGATATCTTGTTTATTTCATACCGTAAAGCATTTTTAAGAGAAGGCAGAAGGTTTTCATGACTTACATTTCCATTGGAGGAGAGGTGCTGAATGGACATCTCGCTGGGCTTGGACCCGCCCACTTGGATGTGGGCGTTTGCGGCGCTCTGAGGCTCCTCCCACAGGATGTGCTGATAGGCCAGCACGCTGCAGTCCAGCGCGTCCCAGAGGATCAGCTCGCCCGCGTGGGACCCGCTGGCAAAAACGCCGTCTGCCGGAAAACGTACATTTAGGCTCAAGAGCTGGCGCGGTCGGCGTTCAGGGCATTTTGCACAGACCGTTGACGTTAATCAGGGCGCGGATGTGATCCTGGTGGTCCGCAAGGCTGCGTAGCTCCACCAAGCAGAGAGCGTCGCCGCACGATGTCAGTTTGTAGATGACTGACAGGAACAAATATGTCATTTAGTGCCATTGACGGCTAGAGACGTTCAATCAGTTAGAACTTATCGGGGCTAACAGCAGTGGCGCCCCCAGGGGGTGGCCAGGGGTGGCCACGGCCACCCCTATAAATTGGTTGGTCACCCCACTGGCCACCCTGCTTGCCAGTATATCGTTAGATTGTTGTAGCATCACTTATGCATTTCATCCCAAATGAATGCATTTATTTTGTTTTGTTAAATGTAGGTCTGTCAAATTTATCATGTTTCAGGCGGTGAATAATTTTTTAAAATTCATCACGTTAAAATATATAATGCAATTAACACATTCGCTGTACGACTCATTCACGCATTGCCGCAAACAGCCTACAATGGCGCCGTTTTACTTATATACAGAGATAAGAGGCAGAGTGGAGTAGATACAAGCATTCATTGAGGCCGTGCTTTTAATTGGCAAAAGCTTTGAAGATATAGCATTTGCAGCCACCACACACAGTCATGGTTGCACCACTTCCCATTATGCATTTGGGCAGAACAGTTAAGTCGCTACAGTATCATTTAGGGCTGCAGCTATCGAATATTTTAGTAATCGAGTAATCGACTGAAAATTCTATCGATTAATCGAGTAATCGGATAAAACAAATATATTTTTAGGTGAAGAGCAATTATACATATACATGAGAAAACAAGACATTTCATCTAATCTTGAACCATTTTCAGTCAATCAATGTCTTTATTTTCGTTGTATATTGTTGAAAACAGCCAACAATTGCATCTCAGGTGTAACTAGAATAAAAAAAAAAAAAAAAAGACTAATTCACTGCTTTCACTCAAAAAACTTTTAGATCTTATTAATATATATATATATCTTACCTAAAAATGCCGTTACGCTTGATAACACACATCACTTAAAAGTTAGGATTTTTTTCCCACGTGTCTCAATTGAATTTCTCATTGTGTCAAGCCATTTTTAAGTTCTAGTTAAGTTTTAAGTTAGTCTAAACTGTAAGTCCTGATAGGATTTTGAGTTTTTGCAGTGTTCAAAATAAATGTATGATACAGGCTGTATTGGAGCACATTAGGGACCAGTGCTACTTGGTGTTTTATCCAGCAATGACTACTGAGCTAAAATTGATAGTTAGCATGATTACGTTTTTATTTTACACCCTCATCACTCCACAATGCTATGTTATGTTAAAGCCTGTATGTAAGACACGTTAGCCACGCATCGACAGTGGTCATAATTAATTGAAACCTAGCCCTCCGCAGGGCTAACGTTCCGTGAGCTAGTAGCGACAGTAACGTTAATCTTATTTATTAGCGCTTAGCGCTCTTTATTAGCGCTCTTTATTAGCGCTTAGCGCTGTACTGCTTTAAGATGGCGGCTGTTTACAAACGCTGCCCAGACGCGGCCGAGTCTGTCAATGCGCATCTAGTTCAACATACATGTGATCTCAATGAGACGCGCCAGACGCTGCCTGTTACCAATGTAGCATTGTGCGGGCTAGTATTTAGCGACGTCGGCGTCGTTTGTGACGGCTGTCGGCTGCGGTAAGTTTTTTTTTTTTTTTTCCCTTCTTCCTCTCCGCACGTGACAGCGCGTTGTCCCGCATTAAAAGTAGTCCTAGCAAAACGTGATGCTTAGAGCTGTCAAAATAAACGATTACTCGAGGTGAATAAAATTACTCGGATCAGTTTTTAAACTCGAGTTACTCGAGTTGCTCGAGTACTCGTTTCAGCTCTAGTATCATTTACTGAAAGTTCAACAAATACACTAGATGGCAATATTTAGTCACAATATACAAACTCACATTTATCCTTTAGGGAATTACAAGTCTTTCTATCCGTGGATCCCTTTCACAGAAAGAATGTTAATAAAGTTAATGCCATCTTGTGGATTTATTGTTATAATAAACAAATACAGTACTTATGTACTTATATAGTATTTAAGCTGGCGGACCTTTGCTATGCAAGTTAGCCAACTGTTGAAAACATTAGCATTATATAGCATTTGAGCTAGCGTACTTTTGCTATGCAAGTTAGCCAATTATTGTAAACATTAGCGTAATATAGCATTTAAGCTTGCATACTTTTGCTATGCAAGTTAGCCAGTTGTTGAAAACATTACCATTATATAGCATAGGGTGACCATATTTTGATTTCCAAAAAAGAGGACACTCGGCCCGGCCTCGAGATACATGAATTTTACTCGAAGTCCACTAAAAGATGCCTATATAACTTTAATATATTTAAAGTGTGCCTCCTCCGTCTGGTTAGAAAAATTCTGTTTTATTAAAAAAAAAAAAAAAAAAAAAAAAAAAAAAAAAAACATTGGCCTATTGCCATATAGTATATACTATACACTATATGGAAATATTTTTTTACTCAACAGGCTTTTATTCTTCCTAAAAAAAAAAAAAAAAAAAAAAAAAATCAAACCTTAAAAAAAAAAAAAAAAAACGAATAATGATTAAAAAAAATATATAATGCAGACCCATGGAAATGAAGTCCAGTCAATACGCACACACAGTAGGCGATGTGCCAACTCAACATTTTTATAAATTACTATCACGACAATTGTCACTGACAAATTGTTATTCCCACTCAAATTTTATTCTCATCCAGTGTTCTAGATTGTATGCAAACAATAACCGAAATAAACTGACAAGCTATTCAACCAGCATGTTTCCAAACGCAGCAGTTCAAAACTACATTGCCCATCATGCCTTGCGCGGCTGAGCGCACTGATAGCTACCCTGTTAGCGAGTACCAGCCGAGGCAAAATATAACTTTGCTATAAAAGTTTACAATCATCGGCAGCGCAACGATGCGACACCAAACAGGATTTTACAGATTACGCAAGTGGAAATCTCCGACAGAAGTCAACAGTTGCCAATATATACGTATTTATCGTAAAAAACTCTCAACTGGGCAGGCGCTCCTTTTTAAAATATACTAATATTCAACCAAATACACGAACACAGAACACTTAATACAAGACTAATACAATATACTGCATCTCTGTTTACACATATAACCCAATATTCAACACACGTGATCGACATTAACAGGAGAGAAACCTACAGAAAGGTGTATGGAGCCACGTCTTAAAACTCCTTGCTGTAGTCTGATTTCTTGCCAAACTGTCAACCGTCTTTAGATGGTGGTAATTCCACATGAAACAAAGGGTAAACTGCCAACAAAAAACAAGAAGAAGATGTACTCCTTCTCCCGCCCCTACTAGTCGGAGCCACATCAACGCAGGCAGGCTCTGCCTCCTAGCGGCCGGAGGGATTCTCTTCAAATTGGTCCCGTGAAAAATCATAAAAACCGGACATTTTCATGAATTTATGAAACCCGGCCGGACCCTCCGAAGAGCACGTAAGAGGACATGTCCGGGCAAAAGAGGACGTTTGGTCACCCTAATATAGCATAAAGCTAGCAGAGTTTTGCTATGCAAGTTAGCCAATTGTTGTTGTAGCATTTAAGCTAGTTATCATATAGATATTTGTAGTAAATAAATAAAAATATACATTATAAAATGCTGATAAAATTTAAATAAAAATGAATTAAAACAGAAATGTACATGACTTATGGCCTCCTAAAACACTAGTTTTTTTTCCCTTAGGAATTTCATGATATTAACGAAAAACTAATATAATGAGATCTCATAAAGGTTTAAGTTTAAGCACTTATATCACACTTACCAATCTTCTTATCCACAGCGGCGGCCACGCAGTTCTTAGGCAGCTCGATCAATGAGCTGATTCCTAGCAAACGAAAAAAAAATAAGACTACATTAATAGAATAGAAACCTCAACAAAACCGAAGGACATTCGGATGTTCGCCTGTATCGCTGTGTTGCTCTTTGAGGCACTCAAGACGGAAGTCTTTGCTCCACACGCACAATTCCTCGCCGCCGGAGATCCACGCGCTCAAACGTTCCAGCACCAGCAAACACTAACACATGAGAGACAATACCATCACATCACTTTTTACCAGCAAAAATGTTGACTTTTTACAATAGTGTGAATATCTTCTCTATCCAAGTATTGCATTTTTCGGACGAAAAGTCGTACCGGAGTATAAGTCCCATTGATTTGATAAAATCCAACACCAAGAACAGACATGTCATCTTGAAAGTCGGGGTGTCAAACGATGAAAATTTTTAATCGAGTTAATTACAGCTTAAAAATTAATTAATCGTAATTAATCGCAATTCAAACCATCTATAAAAAATGCCATATTTTTCTGTAAATTATTGTTGGAATGGAAAGATAAGACACAAGATGGATATATACATTCAACACACGGTACATAAGTACTGTATTTGTTTATTATAACAATAAATCAATAAGATGGCAATACCATTATTAACATTCTGTTAAAGCGATCCATGGATAGAAAGACTAGCAGTTCTTAAAAGATAAATGTTAGTACAAGTTATAGAAATTATATTAAAACCCTTCTTCATGTTTTCGTTTCAGTAAAATTTGTAAAATTTTCAATCAAAAAATAAACTAGTAGCCCGCCATTGTTGATGTCAATAATTACTTACACAATGCTCATGGGTGCTAAAGCCTATAAAATCAGTCGCACCCAAGCGCCAGCAGAGGGCGATAAAACTCCGAAAAACACAACAAGTACACATTTCACTTTGCTGTCATTTTAATCCGTTTGAGCGGGGCATTTGTGCGTTAATTGCGTCATATATTTTAACGTGATTAATCAAAAAAATTAATTACCGCCCGTTAACGCGATAATTTTGACAGCCCTACTTGAAAGGCAATTTAACATAAAAATAAAGAGAACAACAGGCTGAATAAGTGTACAGTATGCTAATGCTACAAGACAGTATGCTAACGCTATAAACAATAACGATATAAACAACGACTCGAGAACGTGTCCGGTATGTTAACGTAACATCGCTATTAAGAGTTATCGCTTAAAGACCTGATAAATTTTTGCGTTGCTGCGCCCTTTTTTAATCACATTAAATAAGCAAGTTGTTCTTTACCTCTCTGGATTGTTCCAGAAAACATGAATTTGAACCAATCAGAGCTAACTATCCATGCTGATCACATGTCAGTCTATCAGCTAACTGAACCGACAACTGAGTCCAGGGTGGTTTGCTGCGCACGGGCACATTGACGCAACTTGCTGTACGCCGATACAGTGAGCTTCTTTGCAGGACTACGCAGAATGAATGGGAAATATTGGTGGAAATGGATGACGCTACACAAGCACTTTATTAGGCTTGTGTATGTAAATCTGATGTGAGTAGTACTGTTCCATTCTTGGAGATGGGTGTGTGGCAGCCCACCATTTTAATTTTAACGTGGGGTTTTGACAGTTACTGTCATATTTGCGGGATCAAAGCACCCTACCGGCCCCAAATCTTTGGAACGGCATCCCGGCCCCGTGGATATGAGACACCCGCTTTGCATTTACCTTGACAGACGACTGAAGGTCCAGTACGGTCTGTACTCTGTTGCCAGTGTCGGGGTCCCACAGCTGGCAAGGTTAAAGGTTAAGAATGCTGCAAATAACCCTAATGGGAAGCATTTGAGCGACCGACTTCAACCAGGATACGCTGACGCTTCGGTCCGAGGAAGCTGTGATGATGCGGATGTCATCACGGCGTAAGACGGCCATGGCGGTGATCTGCTGGGCGTGACCTCGAAGCTCCTGCTCACGCTCGCCTGTCTGATAAAGACGCACGGCGTTATTCAACTCTTTGGAACTCAATAAAGACGATAATTGACCTGGCTTTTACCTCCACATTCCAGACCAGCACCAGGCCATCGTCCCCTGCTGACGCACATCTGCCAAAAGACCCAGGAGATATACAGAGTATCACAAAAGTGAGTACACCCCTCACGTTTCTGCAGATATTTAAGTATATCTTTTCATGGGACAACAACTGACAAAATAACACTTTTACACAATGAAAAGTACTCTGTGTGCACCTTAAATAATAGTTAATTTATTTTCCCCTCAAAATACAGCCATTAATATATAAACCCCTGGCAACAAAAGTGACTACACCCCTTAGAAACTACATCAAGAAAGGCATTGAAGATGAGACGTGGCTGGGTCTTTCAGCATGGCAATGATCCCAAACACACAGCCAGGGCAACAAAGGAGTGGCTTCGTAAGAAGCATTTCAAGGTCCTGGAGTGGCCTAGCCAGTCTCCAGATCTCAACCCCATAGAAAATCTGTGGAGGGAGTTGAAAGTCCGTGTTGCCCAACGATAGCCCCAAAACATCACTGCTCTAGGGGAGATCTGCATGGAGGAATGGGCCAAAATGCCAGCAACTGTGTGTGAAAAGCTTATGAAGAGTTACAGAAAATGTTTGGCCTCCGTTATTGCCAACAAAGGGTACATAATAAAGTATTGAGATGAACTTTTGGTATTGACCAATTTTCCACCAGGATTTGCAAATAAATTCTTTAAAAATCAAACAATGTGATTTTCTGTTTTTTTTCCCCAACATTCTGTCTCTCATGGTTGAGGCTTACCCATGTTGACAATTACAGGCCTTACTAATATTTTCAAGTGGGAGAACTTGCACAATTAGTGGTTGACTAAATACTTATTTGCTCCACTGTAACTTTAAGAGAAAAATCTCTACATTTTCAAGTGGAAAGTCTATATTTTCCAAGAAATTATCAACTTTAATCTGAGAAAGTCTGAATTTTTCAGAGGAATAACAAGTTTTAGAAAAATTCAGATTTTCTTCCCCAAAACCGCAACGTTCTGAGGAAAAAGTTCTTTTAAGAGGGAAAAAAAACATCTTATTAACCCTTTAACACCGAACGTGTCAGCAGAGACGCGTTTACGCATATCTTCTTTAAAGCTTTGTCACGCTGTAATTACGTCACCCACGTGCCGCTGGTTGGTCTCATTTGAAAGTGCGGAAGTTGATGTCCACACCAGTTTTTATTTGAAGTCAATCGACCATGAAAAACGGGAGATAATGTCATTTGAGTTTTATAGTTGCACTCATAATTATGCATTAAAACGCTGCATGGACCATGTATATATCTCCATATTTCCATCATTTCTTGTCCTTTTTCAAAACCGAAAGCAGCACAAAAGACCACATCCCAAGAGCCGTTCTGATGTCAAGAAGGACGAACCGAATGTGATCATTTTTAATACATTTCCGAACGAGGCGCCAACTAATGAAAGGGAGGCATGCGACGCAAGCAACGGCCGGTTGGTTTGAGCGAGCGACTTTGAAACGTGCAGAATGAATATAAAACTACATTTAGCGCAAGCTAATGCATTATTTCATTAACTCAAGGAAGAAGATGATGATGTTGTCTTTTTCTTTGAGTCGGCGTCTCGGCGAATAGAGGTGACGGCAGCGCGCAAACGGCGAAGAGTAGGCTGTGTGACGTTGTGTGTGACGCAGCTCCGTGACCTGTTCAAGCGTTATTGAGCGCGCAAAAAAAAAAAAAAAAAAAAAACTTTATTGGGTCGCATGCCTGCAAATTTTGAATTGAACTGTACTACTTGTCAATATTTTTTTAAATACTTTTTTTCAATGTTATATATATTTTTTCTTTACTATAATCTTTTCAATTTTTATGTAGATGTGTGTTCGAGAAGCTTGATTGCATGTAGGTATATACTTTTGATAAGGTGATGGGTACAACACCTAACTTCACAAAGAGATATCCTCCAAACCCTTTTTGTGTTGGATGATATATTTTTTTCTCACTATTTTGCACTGTATATAACCTGTTTTGACCATAGTATGTGTAAAGGCCAAAAACGCCTATGACCATACCTGCTGTTTGTGTTGAATTGTCAAATATAAAACTATTCAATCTTATTTTTTTCTATTGAATGTTTATCCTAACAAGTTGAATAAATATGATCAAGCTTCAAAACGGTTGGTCGAGCATGTTTGGTTGTCAGTGGGACGTCAAAATTACCAATTTTGAAAAAAGATTTTGTGATTTTTTTGTCTTTTTGGGTCCAAAATGTGGATTAAAATTGGTCAGAGAAGAAAACAACAGTTTGGACATGAAGTTCAAGGTGTCCTGAAAAAAGGGACCCAACTTGGCCATTGTAAACAATTTTTTCTGTGAAATATAAAGGCAACATCAAATGCATGCAAATTCGGCCAAAATAGGCTTAGGTGTTAAAGGGTTAAAAAAAAAAAAAAATGGTTTCCAGTTTAAAGGAATTGGACGTCTACGGCAGGCAATAAGTTAAGAGAAAAATCTATCTAAAGCAATATATATTTATACACTATGACACACCCGCCTATGTGTGTGTGCAACCAATGACAAGAAGGATAATGCTGCTGCTGATGGTGTTCTTGTCATGCTCTGCTACTTCTCTGCAGGGTGAGTTTCTCCTGTCAATCAACAAAGGCGCCACGTGTATTTGTTGGGGGGGGTTGGGAGTCTTTTACCTGAAGTCATCAATCTGCACCAGAAATCGAACAATGTCAAAATGTCCTTTCAGCACCTGCAGCTCAGTGAAGCAGTTTTTGGGCTGTTCCTCACCGATGCACAACACCCCGCTTTTCTGCAGATGTAAGGGGGAAAAAAAGTGCCATTTCAACACTTTGAGCTTCATCATTGAAATACTTTTTTTTTGGAAGGTTTTATACAAGTTAAAATCCCCTCCATTTACTTCATAATATACATAATGAAGTCTATGATCCCCCCCCAAAATTATGTTTTAGCATCTTAACCCTTCATAGGGTAAGGTACTATTTTGGGTGACACATTTTGGGTCATGTAGCCCACAACATTGACATTTACTATACAAGTGTTGTTTGTGGTATGAAAAAGTATCTGAACCATCAAATGTGATCTGATCTTTGTCAAAATCACACAGATGAAAAAACAGTGTCTGCTTTAACTAAAACCACCCAAACATTTATAGGTTGTCATATTTTAATGAGGATAGCATGCAAACAATGACAGAAGGGGGAAAAATAACTAAGTGATCCATCTGCCTAAGGGGACTTAAACAGCAATTGAAAGCAATTTTTACCAAACAATTTAAGTCAGGTGTGTGCCCAATCACTGATGAGTGGTTTAAAGCTGCCCTGCCCATTATAAAACACACACCTGGTAAGAATAGTCTTGATGAGAAGAATTGTCTGATCATGGCTCGGTCAAAAGAGTTGCCTGAAGACTTGCGGAGGGTTGTTGATTTGTATAAAGCTGGGAAAGCATACAAAACCATCTCTAAAAGTCTGGATGTTCATCAATCGACAGTCACAGAAGTTGTCTACAAATGGATAGTGTTTGGCACTGTTGCTTCTCCCCCAAGGAGTGGCCGTCCACCAAAGATGACACCAAGAGTTCAGCGCAGAATACTCAGAGGTAAAAAAGAACCCTAGAGTGTTTGCTTAAGACAGAAATAACCGGCAAAGTCCAATATATGTGTGCACATATCAACTATAAGTAAAACTATGGCCAAGAAAGGTGTTCATGGGAGGACTCCATGGAGGAAGCTACTCCTGTCAGATGTTTTGGCAAAATATTTTGTTGACTGATGATACCAAAGTTGAATTGTTTGGGAGTAACACACAACATCACGTGTGGAGGAATAATGGGGCAGCTCACCAACATCAACACCTCATCAACACCTCATCACCACCGTGATGCATGGTGGAGGGAGCATCATGATTTGGGGATGTTTTGCTTCCTAAGGGACTGGACAACTTGCAATTATTAATGGAAGAATGAATTCAAAGGTTTATCTTGATGTTTGCAGGAAAACCTGAGGCCGTCTGTCAGACAGTTAGAGCTAAAATGAGGATGGGTGCTGCTACAAGACAATGACACAAAACACAGAAGTAAATCAACAATGGTTTCAGAAGAACAAAATACATGTTCTGGAGTGACCAAGTCAAAGTCCAGAATTGAACCCCATTGAGATGCTGTGGCATGATCTAAAGACAGCGATTCATGCCAAACATCCCTGGAATCTGACTGAACTACAGCAGTTTTGTAGCGAGGAATGGGCCAAGATTAGTTCTGATCGATGTGCCAGACTGATCTGCAGTACTGCCAAAGTGGGAGTGGGGGGGTTGGGTGGGGGGGCACAAAATATTAAATTTAATGGTTCACTAACTTCTTTTTCCCCCTTCTGTCATTGATTGCATCATACTGTCCTCATTAAAATACGAAAACCTATAAATGTTTGGGTGGTTTTAGCTAAAGCACACTTTTTTCATCTGTGTGATTTTGACAAAGATCAGATCACATTTGATGGTGATTTTATGCAGAAATGTGAAAAATTCAAAAAGGTTGCTACTTGTTCATACCATTGTATGTGGACACCAGGTCTCAATTTGTATCTCATTCATTTTAAAATATATTTTCATATATAAAATATAAATGTAAATCAATAAGATGTTCATAAAAACAGAAATACATTCTAAAGTTGATTTTATTTTATTTTTTAAAATTTCATATCCTTCAACTGAAATAACTAGTAAATAATAAAATAAATCCACATGTTAAAAGTCAATTTTTCAGGGGCATGATTGACTTAAAAATGGTCCACATCCTCCTTGGGTGACGTTCACTTTCCAGCTCACCTCCACGGAGCTTTGTACATCACGACCACCAAAAATCCACCGAAGCATCACTGTCGTATTTTAGCGAAAGGTGTTTGCTAGAAAAAGATGAAAAACAAACAAACAACAAAAAGGTGAATGTGATAAGTAGTGTTAAATATTAGCCTTGGATGTGTGGCTAAAATAGTGTTAGCTTTCAGGGACTTTAGCTTACCTGTCATTGGTGTCACGTCCCCACTATGATTATTAGTTGCTCATTGAGATGTTGGGTTTATGAATAACATCTCTTTGGACTCGTGAGTTCCACGAGAAGTTAGCTTTTAAAAGGAGAAGCGGGCTCCACCGACGACGAGCTGACAACAAACATTCATATGACACGACTACGGAATCCTGTGATGGCCATTGTTCCAGTGTTGCACTTATTCACATTGGGTAAATAGGTGATTTTTAACTAATTATATTCAATATAACACTGTAAAATATGTTTACGTAACTTTTATAAATGCAGTGACATGAATATGCCTTAAAAACCTACTTTTGAAAAGGAGATTTTTCGAAATTAGCTGAACGCACTGAGGGTACAGTTCCACATTTGAGCAGTAGATGGCAGTGTGTGCCAATCATACACACAGTCAGAGGTGGGCAGAGTAGCTAAAAATTGTACCGAATTAAGAGTAGCGTAACTTCAAAATAATATTACAGAAGTAAAAGTAGTCAACCAAAAAATGTACTCAAGTACAAGTAAAAAAGTATTTGGTGAAAAGAATACTCAAGTAATGAGTAACTGCTTATATTTTTGTTTGATTTTTTTTTTTTTTTAACAATGGTATTTTTTTTCTCAACACAAAGTTATCTATTAGAACTGTTGTTATAACGACACTGTAGAATAACCCATTACATAACATCATTAAGCCAAAGAAAAACAAAAAAACGGAAAAAAATGACAGAAATGAAGCATTTTTTCATCCAAAGAGCATGAGTGCCCTCTAGTGGAGAAAATAGTCCCTAGTTTGAATAGTGAATAGTTCCTTCATAGTTGCATTTATGAAATTAAAAGGATCATATCTCCGTTTTTCCGTGGTCAATCGGCGCTAGAGATGTCCCGATCGATCGGCATCCCAATCGATCGGGTCCGATCACGTCATTTTCAAAGTATCGGAATCGGCAAAAAAATATCGGCCATGCCTTTTTTAAATTTTTTTTTTTTTTTAATTAAATCGTTTTCTACTTGTATTTAACGTTACAGAAATAATATGTTTCACTCTTCCAGAGTCTTTAGTTTAGGCTTAAGGTAGGGTTATAAAATTTATCCTAATAACGACGGTAATTAATTTTTTAAAAAATGTATCACATTAAAATATTTAATGCAATTAATGCATGCACTGCACGACCCACTCACGCATTGTCGCGCTCAATCTGTAATGGCGCCGTTTTACCTATTTAGAGAGATCAAAGGCAGCATAAAATGAGTAGAGTGAATTTTGGCAGCCTTTGGAGCCTTTTTTTAATTGTCTAAAACCTTACAATCCCTCTCATAAATCATCTCAGAAATATCATAGGAAGCAATGTGGAGAAGCAAGGTAGCAATTGATCTTTATCTCAACACCTTATGTTATTTGCTAACGCAGAGAAGATATATCAATTGGTAGCACTACGCACAGTCATGGTTCCTCTTCCCATCATGCATTTGGGCATGACTACAGTATCATTTACTGAAAGCTCAACAAATACACTAGATGGCAATATTTAGTCACAATATACAAAGTCACAAGTCTTTCTATCCGTGGATCCCTCTCACAGAAAGAATGTTAATAATGTAAATACCATCTTGAGGATTTATTGTCATAATAAACAAATACAGTACTTATGTACTGTATGTTGAATGTATATATTCGTCCGAGTTTTATTAATTTTTTTCTTAATGCATTGCCAAAATGTATATGATCGGGAAAAATTATCGGGAATGATTGGAATTGAATCGGGAGCAAAAAAAAGCAATCGGATCGGGAAATATCGGGATCGGCAGATACTCAAACTAAAATGATCGGGATCAGATCGGGAGCAAAAAAACATGATCGGAACAACCCTAATCGGCGCCAAATAAAAATTGGGAGAGAGGTTTAAATCCGCGCTTTCGAGTCATGTAGAGGGCAGCACGCTATGTCAAATACTTCATTAAGTATAACACCATTTACCATTTTTACGGTGCTTTAAAGACACCACGTGATTGAAAAGGGCTGGCGTGATCATAGAACGGCAAGCTTGCGTCTGATAGGTATAATGGAGTCATGTGATTATTGTTACGACGTCTCGTTGGTGAAATTGGTAGAGCTATTCTTGGTATCGTTGGAAAAACAATAATAATGTCACGTGGTGTGTGGGCAGGCAGGAGGTGTGTGGACCCAAATGCAGGGAAAGTGAGGCGAGGCAGGTAGACGATGCAAAAACGTTTTAATCAATGCCAACAAAAAACAAAGTATCAACAAAACGACCGGGGAATCCAAAAAGTCTTAACACTGAGGCAAACAAAAGTATCACTAACAAAATACTGCTTTTCAAAACTTACACGGAACACGAGGGCTTGGCAGATCTTGGCTTTGACATGGACGTAGACGCTGACATTGACAATGCCGCAACAAGGGGTGACAAGAAACTGGGTCTTTATATACACACGCAGACAAGGGGTAACGAGACGAGGAACAGCTGGGTAACACAGGTGGATGCAGATTGCAGGATACACTGGGAGAACACACACAGGTGAAATCAATGGGTAATCACAGAGACAAGTCACACTAGGAAAAACCCAACACTAACCTAACAAATAATGTGTAGAATAAAGAGGAAAAATGTAACGACTCTTGTGTAGCGCAAAGTAGCGGAGTAAGAGTAGTGTGTTTTCTTCACAAATGTACTCAAGTAAAGTAAAAGTATGGCTTAGTAAAACTACTCTTAGAAGTAATTTTTCTCAAAAAGTTACATAAGTAAATGCAGGGCCTGCCCAGCCTATGCGCAGACTATGCAGCTGCTTAGGACCCCTGACCACTATGGGGCCCCCAATCTGGCAATTGTTTAATTTATATTCTATTTTGTTTACTACAGTTTGCTTTATTTGACTTTTGTGAGTTTTGATACTTGATTACAAGCTTTAAAAAATAAAAGTTCTTCCTTAACTTTTCTTTCCGCTTTTAGAAAAAAGGTTCGGCGCTATCTACTGTAAGTACTGACAATCATTTGAGGTGAGAAGTTTGAAGTATGCAGTGAAACAAAATCTGATTAATATACAAAATATGGACGTATGGGTTGGATTGCATGTATGGGTTTCACAGCACACTGTGACGAAATGGTGGGCCAAAAATGTGGGCCCCTTTGCATTATTTTGCTTAGGGCCCCCAAATGGCCTGGGCCGGCCCTGAGTAAATGTAAGAACAACCCAGCTTGCACACAATTACAAACTTTTCAGTACATTCCGTGAACAAACAGAACTCAAGGTGGATTAAAAAAAGAAATAAGATACATGCTAGCAATATTTATTTAAAAAAAAAAACGTTAAGAAAACACTTTTTTTTTTTTTTTTTTTTTAGTAAAATAACATTTTTTTTCATGTCGTTGTCGCTTTTTCTTGTAAAATTTTAAATCATTTGGCAAAATGTCAACGTTTTTCCATTTTAAAATGTAAAATTTTTGGCTAACTTTTCGAACATTTGAAGGTGGTGGTGGGGGGGTCTTCTGGAACTTACACATTTTCTTTTTATTTTTTTTAAAGATCTTTTTTAAACTAAAGTACTTTTTCGACTAAACAGATTACTGTAATTTTCGGACTATAAGCTGCTACTTTTGGCCTTCATTTTGAATCCAGTGCAGCTTATTTGTTGATTTGGGTTAATAGGTAACAATTTATTTGACAGCGGCGTCATAAGACTGTCATAATTATGACATGACACTATCATGGGCATTACTCAATGCTTATGACAGATGTCATTAAGTGTCATCTGGCAAATTATTTCATTAACTCAGTTTATGTCCAGCTCGGATCTTTTACATGCATTCAAAAGTGATATAATTTGCTGGATAACACTAAGTGACATCTGTTATAAGCATTCCTTAATGCTCATGACAGTGTCATAATCATAATTATGACTGTCTAATGACAGTCTTATGGCACCACTGTCAAATAAAGTGTTACTAAATACCATAACTAGCAATTAATGAAACAACTAGAACAGTAACTGAATAATTAGCACAGAACATGAATTTGGGTTGTTATTCACATCTGTAGTGCTGCAATACATGCTCGGAGGCATGTTGGAAACACAACAGTGTTAACAGCAGGTGGCAGCAGAGGTTGACTGTCTCCCCCCAAGGGAGCAGTGATGGCCAAATAATGTTTCTTGAAGAAATAAAGCTTTGCAGCCAATTGGTTCAAAGCTTCATGGTGGCTCATTTGGTCCTATGACAGTCATATGATGCCACTGTCAAATAAAGTGTTACCGGATTTATCTTTTGGTGTAAATATCCCTTAATACAGTGAGACAGCTGCGGTTTATAGTCCAGTGCGGCTTATCCATGAACAAATGTCGTCTTCGTGTCAAATTTAGTGGGTGGCGGCTTATCGTCTGGTGTGCCTTGTAGTGCGAAAATTACGGTAGCTAGTTTTGTAACGCAACTCTCAAAAATACTGAAATTTTTCCTGCTCCCCAGGCAAAATGGATTGGCCGTCTATCGCTGTCAATAGCACTGAACAGTTTACTTTTTACTCCTACAAATGAAGACATTTTTTTCTATCAGATTATTGTTTTTGTATAATTTGGACTGCTGTGTCCTTTTTTTCTTGAGTCCAATTCTGAACAAAGACATTTGGAGAAACCGTCACAACTCTGTTCAGCCGATTAAAAGATGACACACTAGGGTCAGTCCTATGACATGACAGACAACTAGATAACTTGGCTGCCATGCTGCTGCCTCCTCACGCCGTTTCACTTCGCCTAACAACTTAGCTAGCTCCCATTTGACATGTCTGCTTGTCTT
The DNA here is from genome assembly GCF_030265065.1 of Corythoichthys intestinalis. Classification (NCBI taxonomy): domain Eukaryota; kingdom Metazoa; phylum Chordata; class Actinopteri; order Syngnathiformes; family Syngnathidae; genus Corythoichthys; species Corythoichthys intestinalis. The sequence continues at coordinate 6,050,385 of NC_080411.1, forward strand.
GTTTCACTCAACTTTTTTGCGACAGTCTACACCGACATCTCGGCTGTCTTTTCACATGTCCGTTTTAAACACCCACCATTTTAGCAAGCTTCTCGCCTGACTTAGCTGTCGTCCGTCTTCCAGAAATTGCCCTTTTTGCATGCTTCGCGCCTAGTGACGACCCCTCACAGAACCTTCTGGTGGTTACGTCTTTTAAAAGAGTCCCCTGTGAGAAACAGCTGTGCGCTAAATGTATTTTTCTATGATTTTATTTCAGTTTTGTGCGTCAAAACACTGATATTAACGAACTCAGAGTAATTTAAGGCGGGCCTTGTGCCCGAGTTTTGCTGGTCGCCGATTGGACCAAATGTCACTGGCGCCAACCGACAAATGACCCAGTCAGACAGAAGTCACCAGGTCAATTAACCAAAGGAGCATAGATATCACATATATATATATACATACATACATACAGTATATACACATATGTATACATACATACATATACAGTGCCTTGCAAAAGTATTCGGTCCCCTTGAATCTTGCAACCTTTCGCCACATTTCAGGCTTCAAACATAAAGATATGAAATTTAATTTTTTTGTCAAGAATCAACAACAAGTGGGACACAATCGTGAAGTGGAACAACATTTATTGGATAATTCAAACTTTTTTAACAAATAAAAAACTGAAAAGTGGGGCGTGCAATATTATTCGGCCCCTTTACTTTCAGTGCAGCAAACTCACTCCAGAAGTTCAGCGAGGATCTCTGAATGATCCAATGTTGACCTAAATGACCGATGATGATAAATAGAATCCACCTGTGTGTAATCAAGTCTCCGTATAAATGCACCTGCTCTGTGATAGTCTCAGGGTTCTGTTTAACCCTTTAAGGTCTGGGCCTATTTTGTCTGATTTTGCATGCCTTTGAAGTTGCCTTTATATTTCAAAGAAAGAATTGTTTATGATGGCCTGGTTTGGTCCCTTGTTTTTTGTGACACCTTGAACTTCATGTCCAAATTGTTGTTTCCTTCACTGATCAATTATAAATCATCATTTTGGGCCCAAAAAGACCAAAAATTCCAAAATCGTTTTGTCAAAATTTTTAATATTGATGTCCAATTGACAACCAAACATGCGTAACGAACCGTTTTGAAACTTTGTAATATTTATTCAACATGTTAGGATGAACATTCAACCAAAAAAATTTAGAATAAATAGTCTTATATTTGACAATTCAACATAAACAACAGGTATAGCCATAGGCGTTTTTTGCCTTTATACATGCTCTAGTCAAAACAGGTTATATACAGCAGACCGAACAGTGAAAAAATATATACCATCTAACACAAAAAGTGTTTAGAGGCCATCTCTTTATGAGTTTAGGTATTGCGGCCCATCACCTGATGAAAACTATGTACACACAATCAAGCTTCTTGAACACACATTTATATACACAAATTGAGAAGACGGATTGTGGGGGGAAAAAAATATATATATAACATTGGGAAAAAAAGTATTTTCAAAAATATTTACAATAAACAAGTTAATTTTTTTTCAGGCATGCCACTCCGAAAAGCAGTTTCGTCCTGGAATTAGACACAGGGCGACATCACACAGCCCACACTTCCATGGGGTGTCGGTCCTCTTTCCACCCTTCCATTTTCATTTCACTTTACTTTCATTGTCACTATAAATGTACATGAAAAAAAGTCAGTATTTATGAAAATAATAAAGTATAAAAATATATATATATACAGCAATAAATAATAATGGAAATCTATATATATGACAATAGAAAGAATACCATAGCTGAATATGTGCTACATCCCTAATCTTCATATAGAAAGAAGAACACCACAATTATAAATTCCTGCCTTGGATACACACAGTGCACGTACGACTTTGATCTGATATGCACATTTTATTATTATATACACAAACACACACTTATATTGCATCAAAATTAACTTTGTCTTGCAATATCAAAAGAAACTTTTTCAGCATGAGGAAAAAAAAAAAAAAAAAAAAAAAAAAAAGAGTTTGCTTACCTCTGCTCGTCGATGGCGTCACCCACGTGTTCAAATCCGTCACTATCTTCACTCGAGGACTCTTCCGAAGAAGACGATGATGACGAATTTGGACCATCCTCTTCCTCAAGTTGATCAAAAAGCACAATTGCTTGCGCTAAATTTAATTTTCCGTTCATTCTCAAAGTCACACAAAGTCGCTGCTCGAACCAAACGGCCATCGCTCGCCACCTCGCTGCTTCAGAACACTCCTCCCTCTCGTTCGGTGGAACTTCACACGGCAGTTATATTTCTTTAAAAAACGCATTTTGTGCTTCCACTGTGACTTCGAAAGGGTTCCTTTGATTTGTGTTTTTTTCATGGAGCTTCCATTTTGAAAAAGGACAAGAAATGATGGAAATATAGACATAAACAAATGATCCATACAGCGTTTTAATGTTTTTTTGAGAGGACAATAAAACTATAAAACTTAAATGACAATATCTCACGTTTTAGTTGGTCGATTGACTTCAAATAATAACGAGAGTAAACCGCAAATTCCGCACTTTAAAACGAGACCAACCAACGGCATGTGGGTCACGTAATTAAAACGTGAGGGCGCTTCAAAGACGACGTGCGCTGAGGACGCGCCGGCGCGTCCTTCGACTCTCAAGGGTTAAAATGCAGAGAGCATTATGAAAACCAAGGAACACACCAGGCAGGTCCGAGATACTGTTGTGGAGAAGTTTAAAGCCGGATTTGGATACAAAAAGATTTCCCAAGCTTTAAACATCTCAAGGAGCACTGTGCAAGCCATCATATTGAAATGGAAGGAGCATCAGACCACTGCAAATCTACCAAGACCCGGCCGTCCTTCCAAACTTTCTTCTCAAACAAGGATAAAACTGATCAGAGATGCAGCCAAGAGGCCCATGACCACTCTGGATGAACTGCAGAGATCTACAGCTGAGGTGGGAGAGTCTGTCCATAGGACAACAATCAGTCGTACACTGCACAAATCTGGCCTTTATGGAAGAGTGGCGAGAAGAAAGCCATTTCTCAAAGATATCCATAAAAAGTCTCCTTTAAAGTTTGCCACAAGCCACCTGGGAGACACACCAAACATGTGGAAGAAGGTGCTCTGGTCAGATGAAACCAAAATTGAACTTTTTGACCACAATGCAAAAGGATATGTTTGGCGTAAAAGCAACACAGCTCATCACCCTGAACACACCATCCCCACTGTCAAACATGGTGGTGGCAGCATCATGGTTTGGGCCTGCTTTTCTTCAGCAGGGACAGGGAAGATGGTTAAAATTGACGGGAAGATGGATGCAGCCAAATACAGGAACATTCTGGAAGAAAACCTGTTGGTATCTGCACAAGACCTGAGACTGGGACGGAGATTTATCTTCCAACAGGACAATGATCCAAAACATAAAGCCAAATCTACAATGGAATGGTTCAAAAATAAACGTATCCAGGTGTTAGAATGGCCAAGTCAAAGTCCAGACCTGAATCCAATGGAGAATCTGTGGAAAGAGCTGAAGACTGCTGTTCACAAACACTCTCCATCCAACCTCACTGAGCTCGAGCTGTTTTGCAAGGAAGAATGGGCAAGAATGTCAGTCTCTCGATGTGCAAAACTGATAGAAACATACCCCAAGCGACTTGCAGCTGTAATTGGAGCAAAAGGTGGCGCTACAAAGTATTAACGCAAGGGGGCCGAATAATATTGCACGCCCCACTTTTCAGTTTTTTATTTGTTAAAAAAGTTTAACTTATCCAATAAATTTTGTTCCACTTCACGTTTGTGTCCCACTTGTTGTTGATTCTTGACAAAAAAATTAAAATTTTATATTTTTATGTTTGAAGCCTGAAATGTGGCGAAAGGTTGCAAGGTTCAAGGGGGGCGAATACTTTTGCAAGGCACTGCATATACATACAGTGGGGAGAACAAGTATTTGATTCACTGCCAATGGGTTTTCCCATTGGCTCACATTGTTTGATTTTAGAAGAATTTATTTGCAAATCATGGTGGGAAATAAGTATTTGGTCAATACCAAAAGTTCATCTCAATACTTTGTTATGTACCCTTTGTTGGCAATAACGGAGGCCAAACGTTTTCTGCAACTATTCACAAGTTTTTGACACAGTGTTGCTGGTATTTTGGCCTATTCCTCCATGCATATCTCCTCTAGAGCAGTGATGTTTTGGGGCTGTCGTTGGGCAACACAGACTTTCAACTCCCTCCACAGATTTTCTATGGGGTTGAGATTTGGAGACTGGCTAGGCCACTCCAGGACCTTGAAATGCTTCTTACGAAGCCACTTCTTTGTTGCGCTGGCTGTGTATTTGGGATCATTGTCATGCTGAAAGACCCAGCCACTTCTCAACACTGACCAAAAGAAATTAAGTGAACCGAGGTTTACCCCCTTTTACCCAATTTTCATTTTTGTTTTGTTTATGTGGTCTTAAAGCAACACTTTTCAGTGTTGTTCGATTTTAGCGACATTGGTGGACAAAAGCGGTAGTCTTTTGAGGACTGCGTTTCCCCTGAGGACCAGCGCATGAGCGCATAGTGTCTTCCTATGAGGGGCGTAACAGAAAATAATTGAGAAGCACTGGTATATAAATTTATTTTGCAATGATCAGTTAGCCTATCAATTAATTTGGTTCATTTTCGTGAGAAATGTAGCCCTGACCTCCGTTTACCCAATCTGTTTGGTTTTATTAAAGTCCCGTCCCCTACAAAAAGTGTAGATGCATGTTATGCTGTTATATCGTCCCTACTAATGTTGAGCCCAAACCTACACCCTTGGTCCCTACTAATGTTAGGACAAAACTTTCACCACATGGATAAAAAACAAACAAACAAAAAAAAAAACGACTAAAAGATTAGCCAAAAAGCCGAAATTAAGAGAGCAGTCGCCCCAAAATGAAATAATGGCTCTGTGATGTGATGAATTTATTTCCATTTTTATTGAAATCCTTTATATGTGGAATCAATAGAAACATATCAATGAAACCAACCGAAGAAAAATAGCTGTGACATTGAAGAAAATTCATCGTTTATCATCGGCACACCGAGAATCACAAAAAACACTTTATATACATTTTACAATGAATTCCTTTGGAAATGAAAGGACAGTATTACAGTGCTGGCCAAAAGTATTGGCACCCCTGCAATTCTGTTAGATAATGCTCAATTTCTCCCAGAAAATGATTGCAATTACAAATGCTTTGGTAGTAATATCTTCATTTATTTAGCTTGCGATAAAAAACACAAACGAGAATGAATTTTTAAAAAAAAAATCATTATTATTTCACCAAAAATGAGCCAGGCAAAAGTAATGGCAGCCTAATACTTGGTAGCACGACCTTTAGACAAAATAACTGCGAACAACCGCTTCCCGTATCCATCAATGAGTTTTTTTTACAATGCTTTGCTGGAATTTTAGACCATTCTTCTTCAGCCAACTGCTCCAGGTCTCTGAGATTTTAAGGGTGCCTTCCCCAAACTGTCCAGTGGCCAGTTTTATTGCTTTAAAATGGATTTTCAGCTTTGTGCTTTGGAGCTCAGTTGACTCAGAACCCAGAGATGTCTCTTATGGAAAAAAACCCGTAAAAGATGTATTTACAGTGCCTTGCAAAAGTATTCAGCCCCCTTGAACCTTGCAACCTTTCGCCACATTTCAGGCTTCAAACATAAAGATATAAAATTTTAATTTTTTGTCAAGAATCAACAACAAGTGGGACACAATCGTGAAGTGGAACAACATTTATTGGATAATTTAAACTTTTTTAACAAATAAAAAAACTGAAAAGTGGGGCGTGCAATATTATTCGGCCCCCTTGCGTTAATACTTTGTAGCGCCACCTTTTGCTCCAATTACAGCTGCAAGTCGCTTGGGGTATGTTTCTATCAGTTTTGCACATCGAGAGACTGACATTCTTGCCCATTCTTCCTTGCAAAACAGCTCGAGCTCAGTGAGGTTGGATGGAGAGTGTTTGTGAACAGCAGTCTTCAGCTCTTTCCACAGATTCTCCATTGGATTCAGGTCTGGACTTTGACTTGGCCATTCTAACACCTGGATACGTTTATTTTTGAACCATTCCATTTTAGATTTGGCTTTATGTTTTGGATCATTGTCCTGTTGGAAGATAGATCTCCGTCCCAGTCTCAGGTCTTGTGCAGATACCAACAGGTTTTCTTCCAGAATGTTCCTGTATTTGGCTGCATCCATCTTCCCGTCAATTTTAACCATCTTCCCTGTCCCTGCTGAAGAAAAGCAGGCCCAAACCATGATGCTGCCACCACCATGTTTGACAGTTGGGATGGTGTGTTCAGGGTGATGAGCTGTGTTGCTTTTACGCCAAACATATCGTTTTGCATTGTGGCCAAAAAGTTCAATTTTGGTTTCATCTGACCAGAGCACCTTCTTCCACATGTTTGGTGTGTCTCCCAGGTGGCTTGTTGCAAACTTTAAACGAGACTTTTTATGGATATCTTTGAGAAATGGCTTTCTTCTTGCCACTCTTCCATAAAGGCCATATTTGTGCAGTGTATGACTGATTGTTGTCCTATGGACAGACTCTCCCACCTCAGCTGTAGATCTCTGCAGTTCATCCAGAGTAATCATGGGCCTCTTGGCTGCATCTCTGATCAGTTTTCTCCTTGTTTGAGAAGAAAGTTTGGAAGGACGGCCGGGTCTTGGTAGATTTGCAGTGGTCTGATGCTCCTTCCATTTCAAAATGATGGCTTGCACATTGCTCCTTGAGATGTTTAAAGCTTGGGAAATCTGTTTGTATCCAAATCCGGCTTTAAACTTCTCCACAACAGTATCTCGGACCTGCCTGGTGTGTTCTTTGGTTTTCATAATGCTCTCTGCACTTTAAACAGAACCCTGAGACTATCACAGAGCAGGTGCATTTATACGGAGACTTGATTACACACAGGTGGATTCTATTTATCATCATCGGTCATTTAGGACAACATTGGATCATTCAGAGATCCTCGCTGAACTTCTGGAGTGAGTTTGCTGCACTGAAAGTAAAGGGGCCGAATAATATTGCACGCCCCACTTTTCAGTTTTTTATTTGTTAAAAAAGTTTAAATTATCCAATAAATGTTGTTCCACTTCACGATTGTGTCCCACTTGTTGTTGATTCTTGACAAAAAAATTAAATTTCATATCTTTATGTTTGAAGCCTGAAATGTGGCGAAAGGTTGCAAGATTCAAGGGGGCCGAATACTTTTGCAAGGCACTGTACATGCTCACACATAGCCAACCAAAATCACATGGGTGTCTCCAGCTTGCTCCCCCCTCCCTTCAGGGCGGCACCCTTTCTGTGTTAGGACAAACCCCTAATAAAAAGAGCAAAGGAGGGTTTTTTCCTTAGATCAATTTTGGTGACTATACAGCGTAATGTAGCATTTATCTGTATAGTCCCTCCTTGCTCTCCTTGGCCAAGAAAACTGACTGTCTTCTCTCCTTATTTTTGGGTAATTTTACGAATGTCTACCTAAGGATCTATTTTTTTAAATTGACAGTATTTGACGAGGAATACGATAGACCCATTAATAGACTTTTTTGGGAAAAATCTCAATTTCTTTAAGTAGTCACATGAATAATCAGGTGGCCTGTGAAAATCAATGTAAAACAACACGGCAAGGACTTTCCAGAGAGTATTTGGACGAGTCACTCTTAAAAAAACAATCGTGTGGAATTAATAGCTGATTGGACTTTCTTAAACATGTATAATCTACGCGACATGGTTAGTGCTGATTGGGATAACAGAATGGTTAGATAATCTGCCAAATGATTCCATGGTATTGAAACACTCACTACACAGTGCAGTAAAACTGTGTGTGCTAAATCTGTTGGCCCTCTGGGGGCCCCTGCTAGCTGGGGGCCCTAGGCAATTGCCTGGTTTGCCTAATGGGACGTGACGCCTCTGATGACAATGATTTCCCCCCCATTCTTTTTAGAGTTTTTTCACTGCAAGCACAATAAAGGAAGATATTACAACCAAAGCATTTGTAATTGCAATCATTTTCCGGGAGAAATTGAGCACTATCTGACAAAATTGCAGGGGTGCCAATTGGCCAGCACTGTAAGTGCACAAGCAGTCACTCGTTTCTTTTTTATTTATTTTTTTTGTTTTGTTGCTTTTATCCCGTCCAAAGTTCATTCAATTCAAATGAAAATCATGAGTAAGCGCCATGCCAAAACCGTTCCTTTGTGAAAATCAGAAGACAAATAAATATCGAATGAAAATTTTTCATCACCAAATATGTTTTCATGAGAGGAAATATGGAATGGTGACGTTTAAAATGTGCCAAGTAGTTCGACTTCCCAAATAAAGCTTCACTTGGGGTTATTAGGTGAAGCTCATGGACACCGTGTGCTCCAGAGCCTTACGACGGAGCGAGGCGATGCTCGTGCCCCGCCACACGTCACTGTCCGGCGGGGACGCGCACAGTTGTGGCGAGCCGCCCACGTTGGCGGAGGGCACCATGCCGTGGAAAGGGGCCTGATAGAGGTGGGACTGGAGCCCGCCGCCGCCCCCGCCGTTGTTGCCGGACATGTTGGACAGCCCCATGGAGGTGGGCGGCGGAGGTGGCTGGAGGCCGCACTGGGAGTGGGACAGCGACTGTGCCATGGACGGCTGCCGCCCTCCCAGGGCGGGGGGAAGCTGCAGCTGGGACATGTTGGCCGGGCCCCAGCGCCCGTCGTTGGCGTGGAAGGAGCACAGGCCGTCGCCCATGGCCGCCGCCGCTGCAGCCGCCGCCGCCGCAGAGGTGAACTGCTGCAGGCCGTGGTGTGTCGGCAGCAGCGTGCCGGGAGCCCGGAACACGTTGGTGCTCTTCTTGCGCTTCTTCCACTTGGCGCGACGGTTCTGGAACCACACCTGGACACGCAAACGATTCACGTTACAGGGCACTCATTTTACTCCTTGACTGCGATTGACGTCCAATCCGTTTTGACCATAGGCGGATCTACTATTCAGGCGAAGTAGGCGATCGCCTGAGGCCTCCAACTAGTAGGGGGCCCCCCAACCAGCTGCCCTTGCCCCAACGAGCAAGGGCTTGGGCCACCGGAGCCAGCAGCACCCCCAACTATTCGTCATGTATACAGTGGCGCCCCCAGGGGGTTAAAATAAAAATAAATAAATAAATTGGTTGGCCACCCCACTGGCCACCCTGCTTGCCAGTATATCGTTAGATTGTTGTAGCATCAGTTATGCATTTCATCCCAAATGAATGCATTTATTTTGTTTTGTTAAATGTAGGGCTGTCAAATTTATCATGTTTCAGGCGGTGAATAAATTTTAAAAATTCATCACGTTAAAATATTTCATGCAATTAACACATTCGCTGTACGACTCATTCACGCATTGCCGCAAACAGCCTACAATGGCGCCGTTTTACTTATATACAGAGATAAGAGGCAGAGTGGAGTAGATACAAGCATTCATTGGGGCCGTGCTTTTAATTGGCAAAAGCTTTGAAGATATAGCATTTGCAGCCACCACACACAGTCATGGTTGCACCACTTCCCATTATGCATTTGGGCAGAACAGTTAAGTCGCTACAGTGTCATTTACTGAAAGTTCAACAAATACACTAGATGGCAATATTTAGTCACAATATACAAACTCACATTTATCCTTTAAGAATTACAAGTCTTTCTATCCGTGGATTCCTTTCACAGAAAGAATGTTAATAAAGTTAATGCCATCTTGTGGATTTATTGTTATAATAAACAAATACAGTACTTATGTACAGGATGTTGAATGTATATATCTGTCTTGTCTTATCTTTCCATTCCAACAATAATTTACAGAAAATGATTGGCATATTTTAGAGATGGTTTGAATTGCGATTAATTACGATTAATTACTTTTTAAGCTGTCATTAACTCGATTAAAAATTTTAATCGTTTGACAGCCCTAGGTTAAATGTACACCTTATGCCTAATATATACATAACACAATAAAACAGAATTGTTGTGGAACTGGACAGTAATGGACTAGGCACATTAAATCATTAGTAACATCAACTATTACACTATACACCAAAGTATATCAGTAGCCGTGTCCTTAAGTCTTTAAGTTTTCCCCTAACCTTTTTACTGCAATAATATAATGAAAACCTGAAATTATGGCTTTTAGTTTTGGCCACCCCAAGATTTTAAGTGGCCCCATCTGGCCACCCCTATGAAAAATTTCTGGAGGCGCCACTGCATGTATAATTATGTCAGCATACCAAACAAACAAATAACAAAACAAAAAAGAAAGCCATTTGAATGCTGCATTTGTTTTAGCTCTCCTACACACACACGCACTATCAGTCGCTTAGCTTCATTTAGCGTCGTTTAGCTTCGCTTAGCTCCGCTTAGCATTGCTTAGCTGTTCGTTAGCTTCAATTAGCTCTCCTGCGTTTTTCACACCACTAAGCTCACTATTTTTACAGCTCACTCGCTACTTTGCACGTCGGCCATCGTTTATTTCAAACACATGAGCGAACGTGCTTTCCATGAGAGCCAAAGTGCAGTCAGGGAGAAGTTGAGAACAGGTTGCTAATGCCTCGTTTAACTTTCTTCTTCTTCACACCGAACATAAAATACACGACAGCACACCCTGTGGTTAAACATTGCAGTACAGTTCCGATCAGTCATACAATAGCACTCAAGAGCTGGTTAACAGCATTTGCTAACGAAAAAAAAAAAACACCACAAGCAATGACGAAGAATGTTTTTTTACGGAGTGTAAAGCTTTCGGTTAGCGGTTTAGCGAACTTACCTCCGGTGAACATTTCAAAATAAAAGCACGTCATGTTCGTCATATGAATAATGATTTTTGGAGTTAATCCCACATACTTCAGAATTAATATTATAATATGTTGAGTAAATACTACAAAATACAGATTCTACACTAAAAATACCTTTCAAATGACACTCTTTATGGCAAATATGATTGGCAATGAATTATTATTATAATTATTATACTACTATTATAGTAGTATACTATAATAATAATGCTAGAACTTTTTTTCAAGAATTGTTTTGAATAATGTTGGAAAGGCAAAGTCAGTGTTCTGAATCTGTTTACTTTCCATTCTTTTGCACTAGTAAATGCTATCAGCATTTAACCTCATTGTTTATTTGTGATTAATTATTGTTATTTACATGATTATTTGTACTTTAATACAGAATTTAAGTGTTCCAAAATGGTTTTGTGAATTAATAAGCGTCAACAAACATTTCATTGCTAAATTAGTAGAAAGGAAAAAAAAGAAAATTATTAGATTAGACGACTAATCGTAAAACTAGTCGGCTGACTCATCAGGAGAAAATGTGTCGTTTAGGACAGCCCTAGTGTAACGGAACATATTTCCTCCACACCCTTCTCACCTTTTTAACCCCTGACCCATGAAGAGGGCCCCTTGATATGTTTGTCTTAGGCCCCAAAATTGCCAAGTCCGCCACTGGTTTTCACTAAAGATTTCCCGGGTCCGATCACGTCATTTTCAAAGTATCGGAATCGGTCCAAAAATATCGGACATGCCTTTTTTAAATATATTTATATTTTTTAATTAAATCGTTTTCTATTTGTATTTAACATTACAGACAAAATGTGTTACACTCATCCAGAGTCTTTAGTTTTGGCTTAAAGTAGGGCTATCAAATTTAATGGCGGTAATTAATTTTTAAAAATGTAATCACGTAAAATGATTTAACGCAATTAACGCATGCGCTGCACGACCCACTCACGCATTGTCGCGTTCAATCGATAATGCCGCTGTTTTACTTACATATAGAGTTAAAAGATAACGTAAAATGAATAGAGTGAATTTAGGCAGTCTTTGGAGCCTTTTTATAATTGGCTAAAGCCTTAAAATCCCTCTCGCCACAATTAGAAATATCGTAGGAAACAATGTGTTGAAGTAAGGTAGTAGTTGATCTTTTTCTTAACACCCTATGTTATTTCCCAACGCAGAGAAGATATATCAATTGGTGCCCCTACGTAGGCCTGTCGCGATAACAAATTGTAGTGTGCGATTATTATTCTCATAAATTATTGCGATATGCGATATTATTGCGCCACCCCAATTTTTTTTTAACCAATTTACAATAACACAGTGCGAATACAGTCTATATTAATAGATCAAATACACCCATTTAAAAACGATAAATATTTACTCTTAAATTCAAATCTACTTTTTAAGAAATCACAACTAAAAACAATAGACCCTGCCTCTTAAGTAAAAAACAACAATATTGATACCGCACAGAAACACAGAATAAATAAAATGTGTTTAAAAAAAAAAAAATTGCACTTAATAACTTAAGCATTTAGGAAAATGAAAACATTTCCTGTCATAGCTTCTGCAATGGTGTTCCATAGGGATGCAATGATACAGTTAAGTCATGGTTCGGTACGAATTTTGATACGGGGGACACGATTTTCGATCCGATTCAATACATTTAATGCTCTGTAAAAAAAAAAAAAAAAAAAAATTGTATTTTTGTTTCTTTCTTTTTTTTTTTTTTTTTTTTTTTGCTAAGAAGCAAAAATTAAATTGCCATCATATAAACATGCATTTTAGTGCATAATATTTACGTGCTTACTTCTTACTGATATGAAAAAAAATTGTATAAAAGTGCTGAGAACAATCGTTACTGTTTGTAAAGTGAGGCAGGGCACACCGTTGATTGCTACAGCTCTCTTAGCAGCTAGGTTTACTACATGAGCAAGACATCCTATTTATGGTCCGAATCCATCTGTGTCACGTACTGAATTAACAATATTTGCAACATTATCTATAGTCACTGGTATGGATTGATTTGGCCTTCTTAACCTCATGTGACAAATGACAGTTTAGAATTCATCGATGTAGTATATGGACTACATGTCCCATAATCACTCTAGGCTCACGTAGCCAATGGCATGGGACGTAGCACATCTAGTGTGCCATTTCATGATATCTAGTGTGTGCGCGCAACCGCGCATTAAAAAAGTTAGCAAGCGCCGCTGAAGTCACGTCTGCTCATTACTACACAAATCCAGCATATGACGGCTTTCATAAACAGGACGAGTTTGAAGCACAGCGCTCTTAATTTCATTCAGCCGTTCGTTGTCAAAGTGAGGTTATTCGTTACAGCCAAGTGTAACAATGTTTTGGCGGACTTCGTTGTAAATATCCAGCGTTGTGCCGAAAAATAGCCGCCCCGCGTGAAATGTCACTCCTGACGGGAGCGCCCACACGTCAACCACACCGGCGCGCCATAGATGGTCCACAGTCACTCCGGAGCACTGACGCGGCAGGTATACGTTGAACAATAGGATATAATGGGAACGATTGGCTCTGGCGCTAGTTTTTGCCGGACCTGGAACGAAGATGCATTTTGAGCAGTTGGTAACGAACTTTTAACAGCACGTCTGCCGCACGCGCGCACACACGTGCACGCGAGGCGATAAATCGCAGCAGAAAATTTACCGCCTTCATTTTTATATATTGCGCGATAAATGGAATTATTGCATATTGCGACAGGCTTACCCCTACGCACAGTCATGGTGTTACTTCCTATCATGCATTTGGCCAGAACAGTTAAATGGCTACAGTATCATTTACTGAAAGCTCAACAAATACACTAGATGGCAATATTTAGTCACAATATACAAAGTCACATTCATCCTATAAGAATTACAAGCCTTTCTATCCGTGGATCCCTCTCACAGAAAGAATGTTAATAATGTAAATGCCATCTTGAGGATTTATTGTCATAATAAACAAATAAAGTACTTATGTACTGTATGTTGAATGTATATATTCGTCCGAGTTTTATTCATTTTTTTCTTAATGCATTGCCAAAATGTATATGATCGGGAAAATTATCGGGAATGATTGGAATTGAATCGGGAGCAAAAAAAAAGCCATCGGATCGGGATATTTTGGGATTGTCAGATACTCAAACTAAAACGATCGGGATCGGATCGGGAGCAAAAAAACATGATCGGAACAACCCTATTAAAAATGATTCACTTGCATATTTTAAACTTTTAGACAAATGACGTCACAATGAAAAAAATGGTGTCTGTAAAAAAGTCACGGATATCTACCTCATAACTATCACTTAATTGTATTTTTTTTGTTACTGTCGCATTTTCTCCGATGTGTTAGATGATAAATAAACGATCCAAACAAAGAAAAATTGAAAAAACAAGAACATTTAAAAGGGTAAATATATGAAAAAGAATATCACCACCACTCCTTGATGTCTGGGATTTCTGCATCGCGACCCTTGTTATATTGCCATGTTTCACCTATAAAATCCCCCAAAAATCCAGCTGTGGGCATTCACAACTGTGTCTTGACACTCAGTGGTACATGCTACATGGAGTTTTATAATCGAAACAAGGTAAGTACGCGATAATATCTTGTTAAAGTCATGGCGTCTGTAATTCTGCTCTCGCGTGCTCTCACCTCCAGATAGGGTTTTGCTGTTGAATTTTTTTTTTTTTTTTTTTTAAAAATACCATCCTGTTCAAAAATTTTCTTCCCCCAGAAAATTGAGATTTTAAGCTTTCCAATGATGTATTACACATGCATATCGGACAATTTTGAAAGTTGGCCAAATTAGGGGTCTCAGAGTGGAACTTAAAGTGTTTTCCACCATATAGATATATGTAATATGTACTAATGTAGAATATGTTCTAACAAAGCTTTAAAAAAGGATTTACACATATTTTAGGTTAACAGTGATACATCGACGATAAAATTAGTGGTCAATTCATTTGATCGTCAATTAATTGTCCAATAGTTTATCGTTGCAGCCCTACTTACCATCCGCCGACATGCATAAAAGCATTTTTAACAGAGCATTTCAGTCTAGTTTACCTCTTAGTGCTTTGGTTGTCTAATGACAGAGTATATGAATAAAATAAAATTCAGTAATAACATTTGAGCGTTTCAATAATGCATATGATAATAATAATAAAAATCAGCAGTGTATGCATGGGAGCATGTTCAGACTTTTATTGTGCCAATTAGGAGTATCTCACAGCCAACCACCAACTAAAAATGTTAGAGAATAATTGATAATGATGATCCGACTCAATTTACATTCACATTTAGCAAAATACAATACTTGAACACAAAACTTCATTCCCATAATGTAAATTCCATTTGCATTAGCTTCATTCATATTAATGACGTTTAAATCCGTATGTGGCTGGTGGCTAGGATTCGTTTGTTCTATTTTTATTCTATTAATTCTATTAATTTAACGTATTCTATTATTTTTTTATTTTTATTTTTAATAAAATGTGGGGTCGTTTTATCATCCAATTTAGCCAAAGCGAAATGTTAATTTT
This sequence comes from Corythoichthys intestinalis, assembly GCF_030265065.1. Lineage (NCBI taxonomy): Eukaryota > Metazoa > Chordata > Actinopteri > Syngnathiformes > Syngnathidae > Corythoichthys > Corythoichthys intestinalis. Next base: position 6,065,754 of record NC_080411.1, read on the forward strand.
GTTAGAGGTTAGCAAATGCTTCGTACCTAGCTAGCTACGAGGTAAGCTAACAGGCAAAGACAAGGAAACTAAATAAAGGCCTCACCCTAAAATAAGATTTTTTTAACGTGTTCTACTACATACTACACATTACTTTTTGTACATTTAATAAAGCCTCACAATTATTTGTGGTAAAGTGAAGCACTTTGTTCAATTCTTGTTGTTTTGAACGTCGTAGCTGTCGTCCTCAGTTTGAACAAAGCACTTTCGTCAATTATTAATGCGCTTTATTAAATGTATTGCTTGTAATCTTATCTTGAACTTGTTCATTAAAAAAAAAAACTGCATTTGAATGAATTATTATCTACGTTGATTATTTTTAATGAAAAAAAAAAAAACGGACAGTAAATCGCTTTTAATGCCCCCAAAATAAACGCGAGTGTCCTTCAATTTATTTCATTTTCAGCAGAAGTGTATAAAAAATGGATATAAATCAACAAACCGATCGGAAGTAAATGTCTTTACGGTTTGTGCACACAAGGTTGCGTCACGTCGCCATTAAGAAAACAAAATAAATAGGACACTTTTCCAACGAAGTTTAACGCATGAACGAAATGAAGCAAATGAATGACCATATTTGATAATGATTTGGGAGAAAAAATGAAAGTAAGGGATATTGTGCTGCGTTAATGCTGAGGAAAAGCACCGGTGACAAATGTTGATGATGTTATTTCCCGACTCGTCACATGATAAATGAGAACATTTACGTGAGGAAGTGAGCGAGGCTCGTCCAATAACAGCAAAAGCATCTCCATTTTCTAACACGTCAACTAACAATACAAATTATATCCATAAGAAAAATATAGAAATAGAAATAAAAAATTAAAAAAAAGAAAAAAAGTGACAGCTTGACTCGTCTCATTTCACTCGTTTTAATTGTATGCAAATTACAATTGCTCAATTGCCCATAATGCCATAATAATAACAATAATGATGATTATGATAGTGGTGCTGATGGTTATTATCGGGGGGTGTTGGGTATTTATTGAACTTGCCAATTGGATTATATATAAAAATAAAAAACTATATTTATGTGCATTGACGTTTGGTTTATTGACAATAGTCAAGAAGAAGCAAATTAATATTAGTATAAAAAAAAAAAACGGTCAGATTTTTTTTTTCATTTTTTTAAACTAAAAGAACATAAGCCCAACATGAATAATAATGGAATTTAGGTACAGTATATGGAAATTTATTGGACTTTATAGAATCTCGATTTTATTCTAAGAAAATGCATTTAGTACTTTGCACCCCCATTTTTGTTTATAAACAAATATATATTCATGTATGTATATATTACACACATATGTGTGTCATATTTATTTCAATGTAAAATAAAAATATTACTATGTATTACAACTGCTAAGTGTTTTATATTTGTACATTTTAACAATGATTTTCGTTTACAAGTCATTTTTTAAAGTACAATTTTGTGTTCACATTAAAAAAACACTAACACATCGATTACAATTTCTCTTTCACACATTTATTTATTTACATTTTATTTATTTAGATGCTAACACAAAAACAGTAAAGAAAAACATACTAGCGTTAATCACAATTTGACGTTATCACGCGCCAATTTTGTGACAGAAATGATCACGAGCTGAGATTTTTTGTTATATATCACATGTTAATGTGACATTTTTTCCACTATTTAAGTGCCAACACCAAAAAATAAGAGCATTGTTCACAATTTGATGTTACTGTCATACGCTATTCATCAATTTTCAAACTGAAAATAGAATATCGATCATAATATTCTAAAAATTAAACCGTAAAATACAAACATTAACCTTTTTAATGGCTTCCATTGACGGGGAGAGACGTCCAATCAAGTGCGAGAGATAAAAATATCAATTAATACTGTGGAAATGGAACTTTCCCATTATTTCGGAGCAAACACACATAAAAACAAAGCACAAAATAATTGCATTCTTCACAATTTGACGATATTGTCATACGTTATTCATCAATTTTTAAACTGAAAATAAAATATTAATCAGAATATTCCAAAAATTCAACGGATAGAACCTTTTTAATGGCTTCCATTGACGGGGAGAGACGCCAAATCAAGTGCGAGGGATAAAAATATCAATTAACACTGTGGAAATTGAAGCTTTCTATTATTTCGGTGCCAACACACACACACACACACAAAAAGCCTAAAATGACAGCATTGTTCACAATTTGACGTTAATGTCATACGTTATTTGTCAATTTTCAAACTAAAAATGAAAAATCGATCAAAAAAATTCAAAAACTTGAACCGTAAAATACAAATATTAACCTATTTAATGGCTACCGTTGACGGGGACGGACGTCCAATCAAGTGCGAGAGATAAAAATATCAATTAACACTGTGGAAATTGAACCCAGATAGCAGACCAACATTGAATAAACGTTGATTTTCCATCAAAATCATCAGTATGGTTCACATCGAAATTTTTGTTCTATCGTATGTCAGGCAGTGGTTTGGTTAACATTGTTTTATAGTTGATGAACTTATGTTGACAAATAGTTGATTTTGGGAAATATGATTGAAAAGTCATTGAATTATGGACCAGCGGGCGTTTTGGTCGAAAACATAACACTGATTCAGCGTCGTTCCAATATTATTGATAATCGAAATGACATTTAGGTTTTGTAAGGATGAAAAATTCTAAAACCTCAACCGTAAAATACAAATATTAACCTTTTTAATGGCTTCCATTGCCGTTGAGAGACGTCCAATGAAGTGCGAGTGATAAAAATATCAATTAACACAGTGGAAATTGAAGCTTTCAATTATTTTGGATCCAACACACACACAAAAAAGGATAAAATAACATCATTGTTCACAATTTGACGTTATTGTCATACATTATTAATCGATTTTTAAACTGAAAATAAAATATCGATCATAATATTCCAAAAATGCAACTGCTAAAATGCAAACATTAACCTTTTTAATGGCTTTCATTGACGGGGAGAGACGTCAAATCAAGTGCGAGAGATGAAAATATCAATTAATACTGTCGAAATTGAAGCTTTCCATTATTTTGGTGCCAACACACACACAAAAAAAGCATTGAATAACAGCATTGTTCACAATTTGACGTTATTGTCATACGTTATTCGTCAATTTTCAAACTAAAAATGAAATATCCATCAAAAAAAAATCTAAAACTTCAACCATTAAATACAAATATTAACCTTTTTAATGGCTTCCATTGACGGGGAGAGACGTCCAATCAAGTGCGAGAGATAAAAATATCAATTAATACTGTGGAAAATTGAAGCTTTCCATAATTTTGGTGCCCACACACAAAAAATAAAGCAGAAAATATAAGCACTGTTCACAAGTTGACGTTATTGTCATACGTTATTCATCAATTTTTGAACTAAAAATGAAATATCGATCAAAATATTTTAAAAATCCAAACAATAAAATACAAATATTAACCTTTTTAACGGCTTCCATTGTCGGGAAGAGACGTCCAATCAAGTGCGAGAGATAAAAATATGAATTAACAGTGTGGAAATTGAAAGGTTTCCATTATTTCGGTGCCAACAAACACACACAAAAAAAGCATTAAATAACAGCACTGTTCACAATTTGACGTTATTGTCATACATTATCAATCGATTTTTAACGTAAAAATGAAATATCAATCAAAAAAATTCTAAAACTTGAACCGTAAAATACAAATATTAAACTTTTTAATGGCTACCATTGACGGGGAAAGACGTCCAATCATGAGCGAGAGATAAAAAATATCAAATATATCGCCATCAATGGGTGTCAATATTGAAATTTGAGTGCAGTCACACTGAAAAATATATTTGGTGGATTTATTCGATAAAATCATTGTAACAATTTGCACTTATACTGTTATTAAGTCAATTTTACTGCTTGTAGTAAATTGCAATTACTTTTATTAAGTCAATTTTACTGCCTTGTAGTAAAATTGACTTAATAAAAGGGCAAATTGTTACAATGATTTTATCAAGTAAATTCACCAAATATTTTTTTCAGTGCAGAAGCAAAGAAAAATGATTGAAAACCAACACATTTGCCATGCAGAGGAAAGTTATGAAAAATGACGGTACCTGCACTCTGGACTCGGTGAGACCGATCCTGAGGGCGAGCTCTTCCCGCATGAAGATGTCCGGGTAGTGCGTCTTGGCAAAGCTCCTCTCCAGCTCATTGAGCTGCGCCGGCGTGAAGCGGGTCCGGTGCCGCTTTTGTTTCTGGGCCTGCTGCTGATTCGGAGGATTCTGCTGAGCTGCACCTCCACTGTTCTGCTTGTCCTGTTCCTTGATCACCTGCACCGGATTGGCGCTGGCTCCCGGCCCTGACGAAGCCATATCCTCGGCGGGGAGCATGGTGGTACCCTCCACACCGTCCGAATGTCCCGGTTCCGATCCAGCTCCGCTCAGCCTGCACTTTAAAGCCTCGCGGTGGCCCAGCAGCTCGGCCGCGTCCTTCATCCCTGCATGCGCAAGTCGACTTTATTTGCAATATTTGAGAAATTGCAGAATCAGTAAATAGTGATAGAAATTTGGGAGAGAATCTTTGCATTTCACAATAGGACATTCATCCCAAAAAATGATTATGAGTAAGATTAATAAAGAACTGCAACATGAAGCAATTATCAGAGAATCACAAAATTTGAAAAATAAGGTTCTAATGAAACATTTTTTTCAAATTTGTAAAATGAAAAGTCAAAATTAATCTGTGTAATAAGCGCTCTGATATCTATAACCCTTGCTAAATCCTGTTTTTTCCCCTCATGCAACCTGCAGATGCATGTGTTGACTTGCATCCATCATTTTTTTTCCAAAAAGAAATGTAAAAAAATTCGGAATTAGTCTAAAAATCGTGAAATTTTAGGTGTATCAAATGTGATTGGCAATATAGGGTTAAGTCTTTTATTTTATATACATATATATATATTTTTTTTCTTCTTCAAATTTGTAAAAAGAAAAGTCAAAATTAATATGTGTAATAAGCGCTCTGATATCTATAACCCTTGCTGAATCCTGTTTTTTTCCCCTCATGGAACCTGCAGATACATGTGTTGACTTGCATCCTTTTTTTTTCCAAAAAGAAATTCGGAATTAGTCTCAAAATCATGAAATTTTAGGTGTATCAAATGTGATGCATTTGGCATTATAGGGTTAAGTATTTTATTATGTATATATATATATATATATATATATATATATATATATATATATATATATATTCCCCTATAAATAATAAATTCTGTCCCTGAACAACAATTTTTCTTTATGTCAATTAGTTGTATGAATTGCAATCTGAAGCTAGAAAATATATTGCGTTGAATAAACAAATCTATTTCACAACGTAATAAAATCAAGGTAAATTCAGCTCAAATTGAGCACAACCGCTTAACATAAAAAGTTAGTTCATTCAAAATGTGCGTTTATTATTATTAAATTCCTGAATATATATATTTTTTGTTTTTTAAAGCACTTTTTTCCCTAGGAATGAACAAGTTGGCCTTTTAATACTCACCACTCCCTCTCAATTCCATAATGGTTCCAACAAATTACACCTTAATATAATAATAATAATTGCTTTTCCAATGAATTAGCTTGGCGAATCACATAAAAGACAACGTACATTATTGACACCATGTGTGTGTGCGTGTGTGTGGAGCTTACAGCAGAGTTGAAGCGCCGAGTTGGGCGAGGACAACTCACCCAGCCGAGCGTCCAGGAGGTCGGCGTGCGATAGCATGGCTTCCCCGCCGAGCCCTCCCGGAAAAAAAAAAAGAAAAAAAAAAGAAAAACAGCCGTCTATGCCTATTTAGGAAATCTCGCTGGAGCTAAATGAAAGCAAATTCGCTTTGCCCTTAAAAAAGAAGGGCTGCTTGCATTATAATGCACGCGCCGGTGGAGGGGAGGCGCGTAAGCAGCCAACGCGCGGCGACCGACGACGACGGCCAATCAGAGTGGAAGGAACACGGAGAGGACCAAGAGTCCAACCCACCAACTAACAAGCCGTCTTACATTGGTCCAAGACGTCATTGATTTGATTTGTACGACTCAGTATTAGGGCCAAATAAAGAAAAAAAATCATAGACTTCCAGTGGCGCCACCAGGGGGTGGCCAGGGGTGGCCACGGCCACCAGTGGCGCCTTCAAAAAATTTTCATAGAGGTGGCCAGATGGGCAGTGGCGCCCCCAGGGGGTGGCCAGGGGTGGCCACGGCCACCCCTATAAATTGGTCGGCCACCCCACTGGCCACCCCGCTTGCCAGTATATCGTTAGATTGTTGTAGCATCAGTTATACATTTCATCCCAAATGAATGCATTTATTTTGTTTTGTTAAATGTAGGGCTGTCAAATTTATCATGTTACGGGCGGTGATTATTTTTTAAAATTAATGACGTGAAAATATTTATTGCAATTAACGCATTCGCTGTACGACTCATTCACGCATTGCAGCAAACAGCCTACAATGGCGCCGTTTTACTTATATACAGAGATAAGAGGCAGAGTGGGGTAGATACAAGCATTCATTTGGGCCGTGCTTTTAATTGGCAAAAGCTTTTTCATCTCTCCCACAGCACCTATAAATATTGTGGGAAGCGACATGGGGAAAAATGATAGGAGTTGATCTTTTTCTTAACACCCTGAAGTGTACCCAACTCAGAGAAGATATAGCATTTGCAGCCACCACACACAGTCATGGTTGCACCACTTCCCATTATGAATTTGGGCAGAACAGTTAAGTCGCTACAGTATCATTTACTGAAAGTTCAACAAATACATTAGATGGCAATATTTAGTCACAATATACAAACTCACATTTATCCTTTAAGAATTACAAGTCTTTCTATCCGTGGATCCCTTTCACAGAAAGAATGTTAATAAAGTTAAGGCCATTTTGTGGATTTATTGTTGCAATAAACAAATACAGTACTTATGTACAAGGATGTTGAATGTATATATCCGTCTTGTCTTATCTTTCCATTCCAACAATAATTTACAGAAAAATATGGCATATTTTAGAGATGGTTTGAATTGCGATTAATTACGATTAATTAATTTTTAAGCTCTGATTAACTCGATTAAAAATTTTAATCATTTGACAGCCCTAGTTAAATGTACACCTTATGCCTAATATATACATAACACAATAAAACAGAATTGTTGTGGAACTCAAAATGCTGACTGGACAGTAATGGACTAGGCACATTAAATCATTAGTAACATCAAATATTACACTATACACCAAAGTATATCAGTAGCCGTGTCCTTAAGTCTTTCTTAAGTTTTCCCCTGACCTTTTTACTGCGACAATATAATGAAAACCTGAAATTATGGCTTTTAGTTTTGGCCACCCCAAGATTTTAAGTGGCCGCATCTGGCCACCCCTATGAAAAATTTCTGGAGGCGCCACTGTAGACTTCATGACATATTGACTAGGGCTGTCAAAATTATAGCATTAACGGGCGGTAATTAATGTTTTTAATTAATCACGTTAAAATATTTGACGCAATTAATGCACATGTCCCGCTCAGATTTAAATGTCAGTAGAGTGAAATGCCCACTTGTTGATTGTTTTATGGAGTTTTGCCGCCCTCTGCTGGCGCTTGGGTGCGACTGATTTTATAGGTTTCAGCACCCATGAGCATTGTGTAAGTAATTATTGACATCAACAATGGCGGGCTACTAGTTTATTTTTTGATTGAAAATTTCCCAAATTTTATTAAAACGAAAACATTAAGATGGGTTTTAATATAAAATTTCTATAACTTGTACTAACATTTATCTTTTAAGAACTCCAAGTCTTTCTATCCATGGATCGCTTTAACAGAATGTTAATAATGTAAATGCCATCTTGTTTATTTATTGTTATAAGAAACAAATACAGTCCTTATGTACCGTATGTTGAATGTATATATCCATCTTGTGTCTTATCTTTCCATTCCAACAATTTATTTTACAGTATATATATATATATATATATATATATATATATATAATTTACAGAAAAATATGGCATATTTTATAGATGGTTTGAATTGCGATTAATTACGATTAATTTTTTAAGCTGTAATTAACTCGATTAAAAATTTTGCTTAGCCAAAATCATCCGAGGACCGAAAAGGCAAGATGGATATATGTAATTTTTTTAAAACCTAAGCGTTCAAAAGCGACAAAAACTACTGAGCAAGAACCAAAGGTTGAAATGTGGACCATGAAACACCAGAGATTAGGGTTGTTCCGATCATGTTTTTTTGCTCCCGATCCGATACCGATCGTTTTAGTTTGAGTATCTGCCGATCCCGATACTTACCGATCCAATTGCTTTTTTTTTGTGCTCCCGATTCAATTTCAATCATCCCCGATAATTTTTCCCGACCATATACAGTGCTGCTCAAAAGTTTGTGAACCCCCTCAACATTTTGGAATTTTCTATTATTTCAACCTGATTTCCTAATCAATCAATTCAGTAGTTTTTTTTTGTTTTTTTAACAGTTGTGTTGTCGAGACTAAATTAAAAAGAGTTTTCATCAACTGATGTAGGTGCAAAATTGAACTGTTTGGTCACAACCAAAACCGCCATGTCTGGCGAAAAGTCAACACTGCATACCACCAAAAGAACCTTCTCCCAACAGTGAAGCATGGAGGTGGGAATGTCAAGATCTGGGCTTGCTTTTCATCCTCAGGACCTGGACAACTCCACATAGTCCAGGGAATCATGAATTCTGAGGAATATTGTCAAATCCTAGAACATAACCTGACGCCATCTGTTTTGAAGTTAAAGCTTGGCAGAAGGTGGATCATGCAACATGATAATGATCCAAAGCATTCCAGCAATACAACCAAGGAATGGCTGAAAAAGAAGAAGATTCGTGTTCTGGACTGGCCCAGTCAAAGTCCTGACCTAAATCCCATTGAAATGCTGTGGCGGGACCTGAAGCGAGCAGTTCATGCCAGACGCCCATCAAACCTCTCTCAACTGACTGCGTTCTGCAAGGAAGAATGGGCAAAAATCCCCCAAAGTAGATGTGAGAGGCTGATTAGTCACTACAGAAACCGTTTGGTTGAGGTAATCTCTGCAAAAGGAGGCGCAATATCCTATTAACTGAAGGGGTTCACATACTTTTGCACACATGATATCTGAGTTTTTCTTAAATCAACCACTTTTGTTAAATAAAGAATGACAATATAACTATTTCTTTTGTTTCAGTCCATTATTTGGAATGTCAGTATTGTGGATTTGGGTATAACTTAACATTTAATAAGGTTATTTTAGTTTTTTTTACAAAAAATCTGACCATCGCTGTGGGGTTCACAAACTTTCGAGCAGCACTGTACATTCTGGCAATGCATTAAGAAAAAAATGAATAAAACTCGGACGAATATATACATTCAACATACAGTACATAAGTACTGTATTTGTTTCTTATGACAATAATCCTCAAGATGGCATTTACATTATCAACATTCTTTTTGTGAGAGGGATCCACGGATAGAAAGACTTGTAATTCTTAAAGGATAGATGTGATTTTGTATATTGTGACTAAATATTGCCATCTAGTGTATTTGTTGAGCTTTAAGTAAATGATACTATAGCCATTTAACTTCTGCCCAAATACATGATGGGAAGTGCAACCATGACTGTGCGTCGTGGTACCAATTGATATATCTTCTCTGCGTTGGGAAATAACAGGGTGTTAAGAAAAAGATCAGCTACTACCTATCGTCCCCATATTGCTTCCCACGATTATTCTAATCGTTGGGAGAAGGATTGTAAGGCTTTAGCCATTTAGAAAAAGGCTCCAAAGGCTGCCAACATTCACTCTACTCATTTTACGCTGCCTTTTAGCCCTATATACTGTATGGGTAAGACAGCGCCATTATAAATTGAATGTGACAACGCGTGGGTGGGTCATGCAGCGGATGTGTTACTTGCGTTAAATATTGTAATTAGAAAACGATTTAATTAAATATTATATATATATTAAAAAAAGGCATGTCCGATATTTTTTTGCCGATTCCGATACTTTGAAAATGACGTGATTGGACCCGATTGATCGGCATCTCTACCAGAGACCACAGTCAAAATAGTGAGCGGAGTTTCAATTTGCCCCACTAAAGATGCTAATGTCAGAGAATCACAAAATTTGAAAAATAAGTTATTGAAACCTTTTTCTAAATATGTAAAAAAGAAAAAAAATATGTGTAATAAGGGCTTTAATATCTATAACCCTTGCTAAATCGTTTTTTTTTTTTTCGTCATGGAACCTGCAGATGCATGAGTAGACTTACATCCATTTTTTTTTTTTTTTTTTAGGAAAGATATTTCAAAATTCGGAATTAGTCCCAAAATCATGAAATTCTGAGTGTATTAATTGTGTTACATTTAGCAAGAAAGGGTTAAAAAAAATTTCAACAGCTAATAAATCACTCAATTTTCACATCAGAAACTTAATACTTGAGGAAAACATGCAGAATCAATTTTAAATAATTTATAAATAGATTATTAATAAATTACATATGCAATCACAACTCATTACAGAATAGAATAGCCCTTTATTGTCATTATACAGTTGTATAGTTAGTTATATACAGTGCGGCAAATAAGTATTTAGTCAACCACCAATTGTGCAAGTTCTCCTACTTGAAAAGAGAGGCCTGTAATTGTCAACATGGGTAAACCTCAACCATGAGAGACAGAATGTGGAAAAAAAAAACACCAGAAAATCACACTGTTTGATTTTTTAAAATTTATTTCCAAGTTAGAGTGAAAAATAAGTATTTGGTCACCTACAAACAAGCAAGATTTCTGGCTGTCAATGAAGTCTAACTTCTTCTAACAAGGTCTAACGAGGCTCCACCTGTTACTTGTATTAATGGCACCTGTTTTAACTCACTATCGGTATGAAAGACGCCTGTCCACAACCTCAGTCAGTCACAATCCAAACTCCACTATGGCCAAGACCAAAGAGCTGTCGAAGGACACCAGAGACAAAATTGTAGACCTGCACCAGCCTGGGAAGACTGAATCTGCAATAGGTAAAACGCTTGGTGTAAAGAAATCAACTGTGGGAACAATTATTAGAAAGTGGAAGACATACAAGACCACTGATAATCTCCCTCGATCTGGGGCTCCATGCAAGATCTCACCCCGTGGCGTCAAAATGATAACGAGAACGGTGAGCAAAAATCCCAGAATCGTGTGGACCTACAGAGAGCTGGGACCACAGTAACAAAGGCTACTATCAGTAACACAATGCGCCGCCAGGGACTCAAATCCTGCATTGTCAGAAGTGCCCCCCTGCTGAAGCCAGTACACGTCCAGGCCCATCCGCGGTTCGCTAGGGAGCATTTGGATGATCCAGAAGAGGACTGGGAGAATGTGTTATGGTCAGATGAAAACAAAATAGAACTTTTTGGTAGAAACAGGTTCTCGTGTTTGGAGGAGAAAGAATACTGATTTGCATCTGAAAACATCATACCCAGTGTGAAGCATGGTGGTGGAAACATCATGTTTTTGGGCTGTTTTTCTGCAAAGGGCCCAGGACGACTGATCTGTGTGAAGGAAAGAATGAATGGGGCCATGTATCGAGAGATTTTAAGTGAAAATCTCCTTCCATCAGCAAGGGCATTGAAGATAAGACGTGGCTGGGTCTTTCAGCATGACAATGATCCCAAACACTCAGCCAGGGCAACAAAGGAGTGGCTTTGTAAGAAGCATTTCAAGGTCCTGGCGTGGCCTAGCCAGTCTCCAGATCTCAACCCCATAGAAAATCTGTGGAGGGAGTTGAAAGTCCGTGTTGCCCAACAACAGCTCCAAAACATCACTGCTCTAGAGGAGATCTGGATGGAGGAATGGGCCAAAATACCAGAAACAGTGTGTGAAAAGCTTGTGAAGAGTTACAGAAAACGTTTGGCCTCCATTATTACCAACAAAGGGTACTTAACAAAGTATTGAGATGAAGTTTTGGTATTGACCAAATACTTATTTTCCACCATGATTTGCAAATATATTCTTTAAAACATGCGATTTTCTGTTTTTTTTTTTTTCCCCACATTCTGTCTCTCATGGTTGAGGTTTACCCATGTTGACAATTACAGGCCTCTCTAATATTTTCAAGTGGGAGAACTTGCACAATTAGTGGTTGACTAAATACTTATATGCCCCACTGTAGTTGTAGTGAACGAGGCTAGCGGCCGCCTGATGTAGACAGAAAGCTTTTCCGGTGAAAATTTTTGTGAACAAAATGCTTAAATATCCAGAATTCTTCATAGATATGGACGAGCACTCACTTAGTAATTTTATCATGTAGAACAATCTAAGATAATAAGCTTGGAAAAAATAATGAATTAGTTCAAAAGTGCAACTCTCTAGCATTTAGAAACACTAAAAGAAATGAATAAAAAACATTGTGGTGGTCAGTAAATGTTACTTTTATAGAGGAAGTGCAGGGAAATAAATATCGACTCACTCCATTCTGAGGAAAAATATATTGAATCATTAGAAACAAACAAAGAAATAACAATCAAAATACATCTCTAGTATTTAGTAGCACCACCTCTGGCTTTTATGACAGCTTGCAGTCTCTGAGGCATGGACCTGATGAGTATTCTTCATCAATTTGGTGCCAACTCTCTTTGATCGCAGTTGCCAGATCATCCTTGCAGGTTGGAGCCTTGCTGTGGACCATTTTTTTTCAATTTCCACCACAGGTTTTCAATAGGGTTTAGATCTTGGCTCTTGTCAAGAATCTGCATTGGACAAGGTGTCAAGAACCTGCATTGGACAAGGTGATGATGCTGGAACTTTGGTTTGGTGCTGTTCCAGTGAGATTTACAAAGGTGACTGCCTGAAGAAAACATCAAAATTCCCTCAGTCCTTGATGATATGGGGCTGCATGTCAGGCAAAGGCACTGGGGAGATGGCTGTGGTTAAATCTTCAATAAATGGACAAGTTTACATTGAAATTTTAGACAGCTTTCTTATCCCTTCAATTGAAAATGTTTGTCATTTTCCAAGATGACTCATCCAGTCAATGCCATGGCCTGCCAACTACTGTTACCGTAAGGGTTAAAAATTGAATGAATAACAAAACTACTCAAACAATTAATCAATTATTAGCATGATTTTAATGATAAATCTTTCACTGTCACTGATGTTTCATTGCCATTGACGGCGATAAACGTCCAATTACTATTGGGTCTGGACTGACTGAATGTCTATGGTCATCACTTAATGACCACTCCCTTCAATTATGCCGCTAAAAACCCCTCCAAATTCGTTTCGAAAGGTTTTTCACATTGCTATCAATGATGAGATGTTGCAAAGAACCAGACAGACAAGAGATTGTTCAAGTCAGTCTGCGGTGTATTGACGTCATCAACACAAGATAATTTGCCGACAACAAAAAAAAAAGTATGCAACGGCAGTGTAAAGAATGGTGTGTCCCCACCCTCCTCCATATGCAAAAAACAAAGGAATGAATAGTTTGACATGAGCTTATGATGACAACTTGGGCATCATCTCTCCAATTGATAAATACATATATAAAGGCAAGATGTCTTAAGGCAGAGTTGGCAGTGTAGCTAACTGGTGGCCATCTTAAGTCAGAACTTCTCTGACTGGCGCTATTCATGTTATTGACACCACTGAAATACTCAACTCGCGCGTAAGACATCTAGCCTAATATACCATATCTATGAAGCCTCCAACGGGACGGAGTCCAAGAGACTTTTGGCTTCCTGGTACTCGGCGGACTCCGATAATTCCTCCTCGGCTTCCTGAGTTAAGCACAAGAAAACAAACATTTGTGTTTAAAATGTTTGTTTTCGTCAACAATGACAACGACGAGAACATTTCATTGATGGACAATTTTTGCATGACGATGAAAAACATAAAAAGCAAAAAAAAAAAAAAAAAAAACATGACCAATGCCAGTTTTCGTCTGACGAGAGAATGCGTCATACAGTGGGGCAAATAAGTATTTAGTCAACCACCAATTGTGCAAGTTCTCCTACTTGGAATGGAAATGGAATGGAATTTTATTGTCATCATCATCGGTATCATTGACAATTACAAAATGTGATATGATTTGCCCGAAGGAACCGAAGAGGAAGACAAAGGCGGACGGGATGAAGCATATGCTTATCAGTTTCCCGTCCCCCATACAACCAAAGACTTGAAAAGATTAGAGAGGCCTGTAATTGTCAACATGGGTAAACCTTAACCATGAGAGACAGAACGTGGGAAAAAAGAAAACAACTGAAAATCTCATTGTTTGATTTTTAAAGAATTTATTTCCAAATTAGAGTGGAAAATAAGCATTTGGTCACCTACAAACAAGCAAGATATTTCCGGCTGTCAAAGAGGTCTAGGTGTAACGAGGCTCCATATTAATGGTCACCTGTTTTAACTCATTATCGGTATAAAAGGCACCTGTCCACAATCTCAGTCAGTCACACTCCAAACTCCACTATGGCCAAGACCAAAGAGCTGTCGAAGGACACCAGAGACAAAATTGTTGACCTGCACCAGGCTGGGAAGACTGAATCTGCAATAGGTAAAACGCTTGGTGTAAAGAGATCAACTGTGGGAGCAATTATTAGAAAATGGAAGAGATGCAAGACCACTGATAATCTCCCTTGATCTGGGGCTTCATGCAAGATCTCACCCCGTGGCGTCAAAATGATAAGAACGGTGAGCAAAAATCCCAGAACCACACGGGGGGACCTAGTGAATAACCTACAGAGAGCTGGGACCACAGCAACAAAGGCTAATATCAGTAACAAAATGCGCCGCCAGGGACTCAAATCCTGCACTGCCAGACGTGTCCCCATGCTGAAGCCAGTACACGTCCAGGCCCGTCTGCGGTTCGCTAGAGAGCATTTGGATGATCCAGAAGAGGACTGGGAGAATGTGTTATGGTCAGAGTATACCAAAATAGAACTTTTTGGTAGAAACACAGGTTCTCGTGTTTGGAGGAGAAAGAATACTCAATTGCATCCGAAGAACCCCATACCCACTGTGAAGCATGGGGGTGGAAATATCACACTTTGGGGTTGTTTTTCTGCAAATGGACCAGGACGACTGATTTGTGTAAAGGAAAGAATGAATGGGGCCATGTAGCGAGAGACTTTGAGTGAAAATCACCTTCCATCAGCAAAGGCATTGAAGATGAGACATGGCTGGGTCTTTCAATATGACATTGATCCCAAACACACAGCCAGGGCAACAAAGGAGTGACTTCGTAAGAAGCATTTCAAGGTCCTGGAGTGGCCTAGCCAGTCTCCAGATCTCAACCCCATAGAAAATCTGTGGAGGGAGTTGAAAGTCCGTGTTGTCCAACGACAGCCCCAAAACATCACTGCTCTAGAGGAGATCTGCATGAAGGAATGGGCCAAAATACCAGCAACAGTGTGTGAAAAGCTTGTGAAGAGTTACAGAAAACGTTTGGCCTCCGTTATTGCCAACAAGGGGTACATAACAAAGTATTGAGATGAACTTTTGGTATTGACCAAATACTTATTTTCCAACATGATTTGCAAATAAATTCTTAAAAAAAATCAAACAATGTGATTTTCTGTTTTTTTTCCCCCCACATTCTGTCTCTCATGGTTGAGGTTTACCCATGTTGACAATTACAGGCCTCTCTAATATTTGCAAGTGGGAGAACTTGCACAATCAGTGGTTGACTAAATACTTATTTGCCCCACTGTATTTTCTGTCATAGGTTCACAATGTGGGACATTTTAAAGTCACATGGTCAAACAATCCAGCCAACACACCAGTAGCTGCTGCAGGTCAGCGCGGGCAACGGTCATGCGACGCCGGCTGTCCGGGATCATCATGATAGTCTCCTGCAAACTGGCCGTCTGAAAAACAGGATACTCTATGTTCATTTGCGTCCAGCCGTTAGAACAGACTCACACATAATTGTGGTTTTGTTTTTGCAAATTCAAAGATTCTCAAAAAGTTTTGGGAAACCTTTTACCGTTACAGAACCCAACACTTGTTAGCATTTTTTACAAACTGATCCTCCATTCTTCATATTTTTACTCAGTCCCTTATTCACATGATGATTTTTACCTAATCACTCACTTATTCACAATTTGTTTGTATCGCATACAAACAGGAAGGATTGTCTCAGGAGTGATTTGTTACGTAAAATCGACATATTTACATAAAATAAATGCTAACTGCGTGTTTCTAGTTTTTTTGCTTTTAAACAAGAATCGAGACTGTTTTACATCTCTATCTATATAGAATTCAGGGATTTATGCATTTATTCACAAGAATTATCACCGGAAAAGCTCTGTTTACATCAGGCGCCGCTAGCTACATTCACAAACAGACTAGCATTGTACTTCGATATATTTACGTAAAATAAACGCTAACTGCATGTCTTTTTTGCTTTTAACCAAGAATGAAGACTGTTTTACGTACATATCTATAAAGAATTTGGAGATTTAAAGCATTTATTCACAAGAATTTTCAACGGAAAAAACTCTGTTTACATCAG
This sequence comes from Corythoichthys intestinalis, assembly GCF_030265065.1. Taxonomy (NCBI): domain Eukaryota; kingdom Metazoa; phylum Chordata; class Actinopteri; order Syngnathiformes; family Syngnathidae; genus Corythoichthys; species Corythoichthys intestinalis. The sequence continues at coordinate 6,082,315 of NC_080411.1, forward strand.
GCGGCCGCTAGCTACATTCACTAACAGACTAGCATTGTACTTCGACATATTTACGTAAAATAAACGCTAACTGCACTTTTTTTTCCCCTTTTAACCAAGAATGAAGACTGTTTTACGTACATATCTATAAAGAATTTGGGGATTTAAACATTTATTCACAAGAATTTTCAACGGAAAAAGCTCTGTTTACATCAGGTGGCCGCTAGCTACATTCACACACAGACTGGCATTGTACTTCGACATATTTATGTAAAATAAACGCTAACTGCATGTCTTTTTTGCTTTTAACCAAGAATGAAGACTGTTTTACGTACATATCTATAAAGAATTTGGAGATTTAAAGCATTTATTCACAAGAATTTTCAACGGAAAAAGCTCTGTTTACATCAGGCGGCCGCTAGCTACATTCACTAACAGACTAGCATTGTACTTCGACATATTTACGTAAAATAAACACTAACTGCACTTTTTTTCCCCCTTTTAACCAAGAATGAAGACTGTTTTACGTACATATCTATAAAGAATATGGGGATTTAAACATTTATTCACAAGAATTTTCAACGGAAAAATCTCTTTTTACATCAGGTGGCCGCTAGCTACGTTCGCTAACAGACTAGCATTATACTTCGACATATTTACGCAAAATAAACGCTAACTGCACATTTTTTTTTTGCTTTTAAACAAGAATCAAGACTGTTTTACGTCCATATCTATAAAGAATTCAGGGACTTAAGCATTTATTCACAAGAATTTTCACCGGAAAAGCTGTTCACATCAGGCGGTCGCTAGCTACGTTTGCTAACAGACTAGCATTGTACTTCGACATATTTACGTAAAATAATCGCTAACTGCATGTTTTTTTTTTTTTTTTATTTTAACCAAGAATCGAGAATGTTTTACATCCATATCTATAAAGAATTCAGGGATGTAAGCATTTATTCACCAGAAATTTTAACTAAAAAAGCTATTTGTCTGTGATTCCACTCGATCAGCTTTGACGGCTTCGCCAACAATGCAGGCCCCTATTTATCGGCCCCACGCCCCGTCAACACATTATGAAGTCCATGCCTAATACCTAACTTTTTCCCAACTTGTTTGACCCAATCCTAACTTTTTTCCTCAATTTACGTACATTTTTTCTGTCTCAATCTATCACATATATCCCTTTTTTTTTTTTTTTTTTTTTTTAAAAACCGCCATTCCTCACTCGTCCTTTCTAATCAGCATAAACATCCATGCTAATTCCCATTAGGCTGTCTCTGGCATTTCGCATTCCATGTTAGCATTAAGCTAGCTGACTAAATCAAAAAGATTGTTTTGTTGAACGTTTTCCAGTTTAAAAACAAAAATTTAAAATGTCTCTTTTGTCAGTTTTTTGCAACTTTTGAACCTCTGGAGCGATTCAAATGGGATAACGTGAACTACACGTGTGATAGCGGGTGGACACGACCCGTTACCGTCGACGTCTCGGGGCTAAGCGCCGGTGAGAAAAGTCACGGTGCCCTCTGCCCGCGATGGAATGATCCCATCAGTGGCGGGATGAAAGATGACACTTAGCCACATATTGATTCTATAAAAAAATAATAAAAAAATCTCTAATCCATCCTGCCTGAGAAGCATCATCTCCAACCATCATCCATCTGGCCTCCCGACTTGCCATTAACGGCAGCCAAGCGTGCCGCCACTCGGCCCCCCGACCGTCGCGCTATGAATGAACAAACAAAACACGCACACGCCCGGAATTTTAATGCTGGTGGTAAACATCGTGGCCGTTGGAGGAATAAAAACTCGGGGAATTGGGGGTAAAAAAAAACAAAAACAAACGGGGAAAAGGTCCATTTGAAAGCCACTTGAGAGACCGCTAGATTGCTACGTTTCTCGAGACTCATTACTTCAGTCAAAATGGAGGGGTGCGGGGGAGATGCATATGACGGGAAACACAGACAAGGCTGAAAAAGCAGTTTCTGCTCTTGCACCCCTCTTTAAAAAACTGCTTTGTTTTAAGCTAAAACAACTGTTGTGCTTGATAGAACAATATGTCTATATGCTGCCATAGCAGATTCATGGCGCATGAAGCCCCCGAAATACTCTGAATTTGTCCATTTTATCCTGGAAACCCCGTTTACAGGCGTTGTGCAACCGCTTTTGTTTCAACCCAGCCATAAAACGAAGATAATTAATTATATTTATTATTCAAAATGTCCGTCATTTTTAGCTTAGAATCATTAATTGATGTCTAATGTTTCGTTCAAATAAAAAAATGACTTTAAAAAATTATTCACTCGCATGTTTTAAACTTTTAAACAAATGTCATCACAATGAAAAAAATGGCGTCTGCAAAAAAAGTCACGGATATCTACCTCATAACCATCGCTTAATTGTAAAGGTGTAACGGTACATGTATTTGTATTGAACTGTTTCGGTTCGGGGTCCTCGGTTCGGTAGGGGGGTCGTACCGAACGAGTTTCTGATGAAATGCGTTAACAGGCGGTAATTAATTTTTTGGAATTAGTCACGTTAAAATATTTGACACATTTAACGCAAGCGCGGAATGCCCGCTCATGCTTCCCATAATCCCACTGTTACGTCCCACGGACGGCTGCTAAGGGCGTAACATAAAATGAGACACGCACACAAGTTGCGCCTGGAAATTGTGTCCATAAAAATTCTGAACAGAATCGGTGACAAAGGGCAGCCTTGGCGGAGTCCAACCCTCACTGGGAACCAATTCGACTTACTGCCAGCAATTCGGACCAAACTCTGACACCAGTCATATATGGACCGAACAGCCCTTACCAAGGGGCTCGGTAGCCCATACTTCCGGAGCACCCCCCGCCACAAGACTCCCTGCCTTCTCCAGATCCACAAAACAGATGGAGACTAGTTGGGCGAACTCCCATGCACCTCGAGGACCCTGCCGAAGGTGTAGAGCCGGTCCACTGCTCCACAGCCAGGACGAAAACCAAACTGCTTCTCCTGAATCCGAGATTCGACTTCTGGACGGACCCTCCTCTCTAGCCCCCCTGAATAGACTTTACCGAGAAGGCTGAGGAGTGTGATCCCTCTATAATTGGAACACACCCTCCAGTCCCCATTCTTAAAAAGGTCCTTAAAAAGTTATTTTTATTCCCAGTTATCTCACATTTTAGAGCTGTAATTTCAATACCATGAAATACACTCACCGGCCACTTTATTAGGTACACCATGCCAGTAACGGGTTGGACCCCCTTTTGCCTTCAGAACTGCCTCAACTCTTCGTGGCATAGATTCAACAAGGTGCTGGAAGCATTCCTCAGAAAGTTTGGTCCATATTGACATGATGGCATCACACAGTTGGTGCAGAATTGTCGGCTGCACATCCATGATGTGAATCTCCCGTTCCACCACATCCCAAAAATGCTCTATTGGATTGAGATCTGGTGACTGTGGAGGCCATTTGAGTACAGTCAACTCATTGTCATGTTCAAGAAACCAGTCTGAGATGATTACAGCTTTATGACATGGCGCATTATCCTGCTAAAAGCAGCCATCAGAAGTTGGGTACATTGTGGTCATAAAGGGATGGACATGGTCAGCAACAATACTCAGGTAGGCTGTGGCGTTCCAACGATGCTCAATTGGTACCAAGGGGCCCAAAGAGTGCCTAGAAAATATTTCCCACACCATTACACCACCACCACCAGCCTGAACCGTTGATACAAGGCAGGATGGATCCATGCTTTCATGTTGTTGACGCCAAATTCTGACCCTACCATCCGAATTTCGCAGCAGAAATCGAGACTCATCAGCCCAGGCAACGTTTTTCCAATCTTCTATTGTCCAATTTCAATGAGCTTGTGCAAATTGTAGCCTCAGTTTCCTGTTCTTAGCTGAAAGGAGTGGCACCCGCCGTGGTCTTCTGCTGCTGTAGCCCATCTGCCTCAAAGTTCGATGTACTGTTCGTTCAGAAATGCTCTTCTGCCTACCTTGGTTGTAACGGGTGGTTATCTGAGTCACCGGTAACTTTCTATTGGCTCGAACCAGTCTGGCCATTCTCCTCTGACCTCTGGCATCAACAAGGCATTTCCGCCCACAGAACTGCCGCTCACCGGATATTTTTCCTTTTTCGGACCATTCTCTGTAAACCCTAGAGATGGTTGTGCGTGAAAATCCCAGCAGATCAGCAGTTTGTGAAATACTCAGACCAGCCCTTCTGGCACCAACAACCATGCCACGTTCAAAGTCACTCAAATCACCTTTCTTCCCCATACTGATGCGCGGTTTGAACTGCAGGAGATGGTCTTAAACCATGTCTACACGCCTAAATGCACCGAGTTGCCGCCATGTGAATGGCTGATTAGACATTAAGTGTTAACGAGCAGTTGGACAGGTGTACCTAATAAAGTGGCCGCCCCCTCCATTTTTTTTTTAAATAAATGTTTTGTACATTAGTTCCAAACTTGTTCAAAAATCTTCTCAGGCTAAACCAAAGTACTATTTGAGTTTCAAGGTAACATATAACAGTAAAGAAATATACAAAAATAACAGTAAATAAAAAAACTCCAGTCCCCATTCTGTATCAGCAGCTTTAAACTACATTCAATTAATTTAATGTTGTGAATCAACTGTTTCAGTTGTAAAAATTTCTCCCGTTATTCCACAATTTCCCTTCTGTCTACTTTTGTCAAAGTTTTAAAACTATTTCATCATTTAAAGATAGATTCAAGACAAGATTCTGCCGATTTAGGAGTATTTTAGATAAAAAGTTAATTAGGTTCGCTACAACAGAGCCTTCTAGAGAGGTCTACTGCTTTAAGATGGCGGCTGTTTACTTGCGCCGGAAAGTCCGTCATTTTGCATCTCTGTTCAATAATACATATTTTAACACTGACGTCGTCTGTCATTTTGCATCTAGTTCTACATATATATGATATCTACTGTAGCCGTATGTTTGTAGCAACTAGCAACTGGGCGTTGTTTGTAGAGCTGGGAATCTTTGGGCACCTAACGAATCGATTACGATTACGATTCAGATGCTCCGATTCGATTCTAAAACGATTATTGATGCACCCCCCCCCCTTTTTTTTTTTATTTTTTATTTATTTTTTTTTAAAGTTTTGTACATTAGTTCCAAAATTGTTTAAAAATACTCTCAGGCTAAACCAAACTACTATTTCAGTATCAAGTTAACATATAGCAGTAAACAAATATACAAAAATAACAGTAAATAAAAAACTCCAGTCCCCATTCTGTATCAGCAGCTTTAAACTACATTCAATTAATTTAATGTTGTGAATCAACCGTTAAAGTTGTTAAAATTGCTCCCGTTAATCCATAATTTCCCTTTTGTCTACTTTCGACATGTGAAAGTTTAAAAACTATTTTAAAGATAGATTCAAGTCAATATTTTACCAATTTAGAAGTATTTTAGATAAAAAGTTAATTAGGTTTGTTTGGAAGGTTCGCTACAAGTGTACTGCTTTAAGATGGCGGCCGTTTACTACGTCCGCATCTAGCTTTTTGTAGATGTGCTGCAAACGCTACCGCTACCGTAGTGTATCTAGTCCTATATAAATGATATCTACCGTAACATTATGTGGATGACGTACTTTTGTAGCAGCTTTTCAGCAGCAGTCAGGTATGTGGTTGTGTTTTTTTATCTCGTGGCATGAGTTGAGCTAGAGCCGTGAGTTGAGCATTGGCATTACCCGAGGGGCCGGGTAATGAGAAGCATGATGTTTAGCTACTCTCGCTCTGTTGCTCATTGACCGCGCGGCGCGCTGAGTGTGTAGTACTTCCGCTTTACTTGGCATATTTCAATAATCGGAATTTGGATGTTTGTGAATCGTTCTCGAATCTTCCACGGCCGAATCGCGAAAAATCTAAGAATCGGAAATTTTGCACACCTCTAGTTGTTTGTAGCGGCTGTCAGCCGCAGTCAGGTATGATTGTTTTTTTTTAAATCTAGCGACATGAGTTAAACATGATATTTACTCTCGGTCCGTTCCTCATTGTGTCCTGAAGACCGCGCTGACTGTGTTTTAGCTCTGCTTTACCTGGTATAATTCAATAATCGGAATTTGGATATTTGTGAATCATTCTCGAATCTTCCACGGCCGAATTGCGAATAATCTAAAAATTGGAAATTTCGCACGCCTCTAGTTATCATACCGTCAGAATCTCATACTGGCAGATGCCTACACTTGAGTACAGTTTTGTCTATTCTACCCTTCTGTGAGATGAATTGGATCAATAGATGTCTAATTCATTTCGACTTGGACAACAGACTTCCAATGCATTCGGGCGTCTATTGTCGTCAAGGGCATCCAATGATTTCATTGTTTCACATACGTGTTGCTTGATGAGGAAATTGTCGGCTGCTTCTGCCTTAAGCTGCTCAATTTTCTCCTCTTGCTTATTTGCCTCCGTCCTGTATGACGCCTCCTCCTTGATTAGCCTGCGCACAAAATAAGACAAAAGCACTGCATGGCGGCATGAGTATGTTTGGGAAAAACTTGTCAACTCATCGTAGATGAACCCAAGAGCTGCCATTGACAGCGATAGACGTCAAATCCATTTGAACGCGGACGAGCTGGCATTGAGTGAGCATGTTTAAAAAAACTTTACCCCATAAAGACTACCTAGTGCTGCAGCTATCGATTATTTTAGTTGTCGATTAATCTATCAAGTAGTTAGTTCGAATAATCGAGTAATCGGATTAGGAACATTTAATGTGTGGCAGGATAAAATTTAGGAGATGTAAAACAAAGGCTTGCTAAGATTGCACTTTCAAAAGAGCATTTCATGCGAATACAAAATAAAATTCCACAGAGTGTTTCTTCAAACTATGCAAAATTGCACTTTCATTTAAAAATAAATTTAAATGCCTGAGTTTAGCCTCAAACAGCGTAAAAAAAAAAAAAGAGAATCTACGTACTACAAAAGATCAATTGGCTAACTTGAATAGCAAACGTCTGCTAGCTTAAATGCTATAAAATGCTAACATTGTTCAACAAAGCTCTTAAAAATCGTTCAAACACATGATCCCCCCCCCCCCCCCCCCCAAAAAAAAAAACAGCTTGATATACCTATAAATTACAAATGGATTAAAAACATACAGTGGTATGAAAAAGTATCTGAACCTTTTGGAATTTCTCACATTTCTGCATAAAATCACCATCAAATGTGATCTGATCTTTGTCAAAATCACACAGATGAAAAAACAGTGTCTGTCTGCTTTAACTAAAACCACCCAAACATTTATAGGTTTTCATATTTTAATGAGGATAGCATGCAAACAATGACAGAAGGGGGGAAATAAGTAAGTGAACCATCACATTTAATATTTTGTGGCCCCTCCTTTGGCAGCAATATCTTCAACCATACGCTTCCTGTAGCAACAGATCAGTCTGGCACATCGATCAGGACTAATCTTGGGCCATTCTTCTCTACAAAACTGCTGTAGTTCAGTCAGATTCCTGGCATGTCTGGCATGATTTGCTGTTTTTAGGTCATGCCACAGCATCTCAATGGGGTTCAAGTCTGGACTTTGACTTGGCTACTCCAGAACGTGTATTTTGTTCTTCTGAAAGCATTCTGAAATGGATTTACTTTTGTGTTTTGGACCATTGTCTTGTTGCAGCATCCATCCTCTTTTTAGCTTCAACTGTCTGACAGACGGCCTCAGGTTTTCCTGCAAAATATCCTGATAAACTTTTAAATTCATTCTTCCATTAATGACTGCAAGTTGTCCAGGCCCTGAAGCAGCTAAACAGTTCCAAATCATGATGCTCCCTCCACCATGCTACACGGTGGGGATGAGGTGTTGATGTTGATGAGCCGTTCCATTTTTCCTCCCAAACAATTCAAATTTGGCTTCATCAGTCCACAAAATATTTTGCCAAAACTTCTGTGGAGTGTCCAAATGCCTTTTTGCAAACATTAAACGAGCAACATTTTTTTTTTTAGATAGTACAGGCTTCCTCTTCCTCCGTGGAGTCCTCCCATGAACACCAATGTTGTCCATAGTTTTACATATAGTTGATGTGTGCACAGAGATATTCGACTGTGCTAGTGATTTCTGTAAGTCTTTATCAGACACTCTAGGGTTCCATTTTACCTCTCGAGTATTCTGCGCTGAACTCTTAGTGTCGTCTTTGATGGACGGCCACCCCTTGGGAGAGAAGCAACCATGCCAAACTCTCTCCATTTGTAGACAACTTCTCAGACTGTTGATTGATGAACATCAAGACTTTTAGAGATGGTTTTGTATCCTTTCCCAGCTTTATACAAATCCACAATCCGCAGGTTTTCAGACAGCTCTTTTGACCAAGCCATGATGCACATCAGACAATACTTCTCATCAAGACAATTCTGACCAGGTGTGTGTTTTATAGTGGGCAGGGCAGCTTTGAACCTCTCATCAGTGATTGTGCACACACCTGACTTAAAAAAAAAAAAAATAAATAAAACCTGTCCTGTTCAGCTGTTTGACACGGAGAATGGAAGTTTAAGTGCCCGGATAGTCTGAACAGTTTTAATGTTTCACATTTTCACATTGAGAGTCTGACATACTCCCATTGTGATCATTCAACATACCTCGTTTATTATTACAAAGCAGCGAACAGGACGAGATACGGGGGAATAGAGGAAAAGAAACACAAGAGAAGAAAGAAAAGAAACACAAACAACAACAAGAAATACATTGAACGCCTGACTACACTAACTACTAATATGTTGGTGCTATCGTCAGCTAAATGTATTTCCGGTTGACACCATGTGGGGGGCCTGTTGACCAGGGAAAGAGGGGGAAGGAGGTGGGGGAGTCTATAAGCTAAGTGATAGAAAGGGGTAGAGTGTACACAAATCATCTCTGTGATCTAGAACCCAGTAATCGTGTGAATCCCTTGTGAGTGTAAGCCCGTTGGCGACCGACCTTACGCCGCCCCATCGCCAATCCCGGCACCGGGAACCCCCGCCCGAGCGCGCCCAATCACATCCAGCCCCACGCGAGCCCCACCGGGCACGCAACAGCCACGGAGACGAGCGGAGACGCCGACTTAAATTGTTTGATAAAAATAGGTTTCAAACTTTCAATTGTTCTTTAAGTGTCCTTAGGCAGAGGGTTCACTTACTTATTTTCCCCCCTTCTGTCATTGTTTACATGCTATCCTCATTAAAATATGAAAACCTATAAATGTTTGGGTCGTTTCAGTTAAAGCAGAAACTGGTTTTACATCTGTGTGATTTTGACAATGATCAGATCACATTTGATTGTGATTTTTTGCAGAAATGTGAGAAATTCCAAAATGTTCAGATATTTTTTTCATACCACTGTATTAGCTCAAACAAAAACTTCCCTTGTGTTGGTCTTAACAGGCAGCAGCTGGATTCAGCCATGTTAAATGAGCTATGTCATATTCACTGTTTCCACTAGGGGGCAGTGTATCTTTTTCATTCATTCATTTTCCATGCCGCTTATTCCTCACGAGGGTCGCGGAGGTGCTGGAGCCTATCCCAGCTAACTTCGGGCAGTAGGCAGGGGACACCCTGAATTGGTTGCCAGCCAATCGCAGGGCACAAGGAGACACACAACCATTCACGCACACACTCACACCTACGGACAATTTAGAGTGTCCAATCAGCCTACCATGCATGTTTTTGGGATGTGGGAGGAAACCGGAGTTCCCGGAGGAAACCCACGCAGGCACGGGGAGAACATGCAAACTCCACACAGGAAGGCCGAAGCCCGGGAATGAACCCTTGATCTTAGAACTGTGAGGCAGACGTGCTAACCACTCAGCCACCGTGCCGCCTGCAGTGTATCTTCCCAAATCAATAAAACTAAATGCAAACACTTTCAAAACAAACCATTACAACGCCACTCTAATGGAACGAATACTCGAAGCAGCAAAAGTTGATTCAAAGCTTTTTTTCCCAATTGAATTACTCAAGTTAAACGATTAATCGTTGCAGCACTAATATTGTCACACCCCGAGTTTTTATACTTGAATTTTTTTCCAGATTATTTAGCCTTAAAAATGACGCCTTGAAAGAATTTAGGGGTAACATGGGAAATGTTGCATGCTTTAACTGGAAGTTAATTATTTCTTATGGAGAAAATTAGGGCTGCAGCTATCGATTATTTTACTAGTAGATTAATCGATGAACTAGTTAGTTCGAATAATCGAGTAATCGGATAAGGAACATGAAAAATTAAAATACCTGAGCTGAGCCTTAAACGCTATGAAAAAATAAATGCGGATCTTAGTACAACAAAAGAACAATTGGCTAACTTACATAGCAAAAGTACGCTAGCTTAAATACTATAAAATGCTAACGTTTTTTTACAACGCTTTTAACAAATGGTTCGCGCATTCCCACAAAAAAATGGCTAAATATGCCTATATACTAAATTATGAATGCATAAAAAACATCTCAAACAAATACTTAGTTTATGTTGGTCTTAACAGGGAGCAGTTGGATTGGCGAAATTAGGCAGACCAGAGGGCAGTCAATAAAACTAAATGCAAACATATTATTAAAATAAACCATTAAAACCCACTTTAATTAAACGAATACTCGAAGCAATAAAATTTAATTTGAATATTTTTTTCTAATCGAATACTCGAGTTAATCGATTAATCGTTGCAGCACTAGAGAAAATACATTCACAATATGAGCACGTAACGAACTTGGTCGTGGAACGGATAGTGCTCGTATTGTGAGGGTCAACTGAATTTTGTTGTTATTTTTTTACATGAATAAGAGAATATTTGCGATTTTGTTTTCCTTTTTCATGCAAAATATTTAAAGAATAAATAACACAATTTAAAAAAAATAATCAAGAGAATTTGTTATTTGTACCATTTTGTTATTTTGATGTTAAAAAAAAATGCTTAAGCGACTTCTTCCCATGCACATGAATTGATCACCACTTTGGCCTCTAATTTGGAGCAAGTCAGCCAGTAAATGGGCCTCTTTTCCTTGATTGTTAGTGAAAACGGAGCTGGAGCACATTGATCCATTTGGATTATTTATCAATTACCAAGCAAATGGAAGTCAATCTGCGAAACACATGACAAACATTTGCCATTGCTAACGATTCCCTGGGATGGAAACCCGCACGCAAAAGTGGGAATCATTTGAATAAAAGTGAAGGACAGTTTAATAACAAAATGTCCATGCCTCCCCTTTTTCCCAGCGCTGATGTTAATTCCTTATTTCTCTCAGAGTTGGCGCGCCGGGGGTCGTGGCGGCACCGCCGTCGGCTAAATAGACCTGCCACCTCCGGCTTAATGGAAAAGGCAGCTCGCTGGAAAATAGGGAAAAAAAGGAATTAAAGCCCGTGCTGATATTCCGTCGCCGTCTCAAGACGCACTGTATTTTTGAGGCGGCGCGTCGTGGGCGCTCGGGAGTGCCGTGACAAAGGCAAATTACTGTTGTCATTTTATTAAGGGCATCCGCCTCGCCAGGGCAGCTAGACCCCAATAAAAAAAATAAATAAAAAAAAACGAAATATGGCGGTGGTAGGAAATAGGCATTTTGTGAAAAGAAACCACACATTTTAAAGGGTACCACGGATAAAAAAGACATGTAGTTCTTAAAAGATATAATAGATATTAAAACTAAAGATGTGGGTCTGATCACGTCATTTTCAAAGTATCGGAATCGGCAAAAAAATATCGGACATGCCTTTTTTAATATTTATATATTTTTTAATTAAATCGTTTTCTAAATGTATTTAAAGTTACAGACAAAATGTCTAACACTCATTCAGAGTCTTTAGTTTTGGCTTCAAGTCGGGCTATCAAATTTATCGCGTTAACGGTGGTAATAACGTTACAATATTTAACGCAATTAACGCATGCGCTGCACGACCCACTCACTTCAATCTATAATGGCGTCCTTTTACGTATATATAGAGCTAAAAGGCAGCATAAAATGAGTAGAGAGAATTTTGGCAGCCTTTGGAGCCTTTTTTTAATTGGCTAAAGCCTTACAATCCCTCTCTCAACAATTAGAAGTATCGTGGGAAGCAATGTGCGGACGAAAGGTAGTGGATCTTTTTCTTAACACCCTATGTGATTTCCCAACGCAGAGAAGATATATCAATTGGTGCCACTACGCACATTCATGGTTGCACTTCCCATCATGCATTTGGGCAGAACAGTTAAATGGCTACAGTATCATTTACTGAAAGCTCAACAAATACACTAGATGGCAATATTTAGTCACAAAATACTAAGTCACATTTATCCTTTAAGAATTACAAGTCTTTCTATCCGTGGATCTCTCTCACAGAAAGAATGTTAATAATATAAATGCCATCTTGAGGATTTATTGTCATAATAAACAAATACAGTACTTATGTACTGTATGTTAAATGTATATATTCGTCCCTGTTTTATTAATTTTTTTTCTTAATGCATTGCCAAAATTTATATGATCGGGAAAAATTATCGGGAATGATTGGAATTGAATCGGGAGCAAAAAAAAAAGCAATCGGATCGGGAAATATCGGGATCGGCAGATACTCAAACTCAAACGATCGGGGTCGGATCGGGAGCAAAAAAACATGATCGGAACAACCCTGATTAAAAACCCTAATGTTTTCGTTTTAATAAAATTTGCAACATTTTAAATGAAAAAATAAACTAGCAGCTCGCCATTGATGTTGACGTCACATGGCCATGCTGCCGTACTTCATAGTATCACTCTTTAACTCTGTAAGGTAGTGATTTAAATACACCACAAGGTGTCAAGTTTTAAATGAACTAATTTGCTCCCAAAAACATATAAATACGTTCTATTTTTAATTGTTTCAGTGTCCCAAAGACGTATTTATACGTCTTTTACGTTGTTTTTCATTAGAGACATCTCTGGGTTCTGATTCAGCTGAGCTCCAAAGCACAAAGCTGAAAATCCATTTTAAAGCAATAAAACTGGCCACTGGAGGGCAGTAGTGCATTTGGTAAGACCCGCAACCCGATTCAACGGAACGAATGGCCGGGCCACACGGTCGGAGCGCCGGCGGACAGATGCCAGGTGGCGGACGACCGAGCAGAACAACCGAGAGGACGCCCGGGATGCCAGGTGCTGGACGAGCGAGCAGAACGACCGGGACCACCAGTGCAGTGGAAGATGGCGTTGAGTTCGTGCTGCTCACCGAGCAGACCCCGCAGAGACTCGAAAAAATCCATCTTTATGAGACAGGCAGCGATGAAGGAAAAGTTTACCTGGCTGTCGCGGCGACAATAGCGTCATCTCTCAATTAGTTATGTGTAAATAAATTGTTACTTTGCTATCAAAAGCTCTATTTGTCTTGTTCTTTATGTTATTTTGTAAAAGGAAAACATTCAGATATTTGGGATGTCACTAAAGCAAAAAATAGCTGTGTTAAAGTCAATGTTATGTTTGAGATGTATGCTTTCACAAAAAGCTCAATTTCTGTTTTTTCATCAGAAATTGGAAAATTGCTCAAACTAGGCTATTTTCTAATGCTGATTTCTAAAGAATGGAAAAAGATATGAACTTACTTTTTTTCCTGCTGAAAGAAGAGAGTTTAATCTTTCTTTTGGTGGGTTCCATGTTTATATAGCAATAGAACAGAATTTTCTGTGGCCTTGCAAAATCAGTCAAAATCCAGCAAAGCAGCTGGGAGCGAAGGGCCTTGCTCCAGTGAAAATGGCTGGGAGTGAATAAGTTAATAAGTGATCAAGTTAATGAGTGTGTTTTGTCCCTCGACTGACGCTGTAGTTTCCTGTTTAGTGCGGGTCCATTGTGATTTATGTTCATTTGAGTGTTGTCTTCACAACAAACGACTCCTGATAATGGCTCCCAGCATCATTGTTTGTATATGGTGACTAAATATTGCCATCCAGTGTATTTGTTGAGCTAAACGAGTTGCTAAAATAGTTAAGAGTTTGACCAAAGTCTAAGTTTTATGTGTATTTTGCATACACCATTTACCATCTTTTCTGCAGATGGCAGAGCAACAAAAGACAAAAGGTTTTGTCCGAGGAGGAAAAAAAAGGAAGGCTACCAGGATAAACGGATACTCATTGGCCCGGCTTTCATTCGCTGGCATGCCCTCTCCCCCTTAACTGAACTCGTCAACGCTGGCGAGTTCAGGTGGGTTGGGGGGTTAGCCACACGGTTGCTAAGCGTCATATGCTATTGTTTAGCCACAACTGGATTCATCATCTTATTACTATTCATCTTTCACACAGCCGCTAAAAACAGAAATGTTGTTTAATCCATCTGCAGGCAACCGAGAGATCTTGATTTTACAACACTGTGCGGGTGTGCGCTTTTGCTCATGGGAAACGCAGTCTTCCTAAAGGCAATACACTACCGCTTTTGTCCACCGGCGTCGCTAGAATCGACCAAAACTGAAAAGTTACCTAGTGTTGCTTTTAATAAAAAAGAAAACACTAAATATTCCTTTTATTATTTTCTGTTTACTTAATTTTTTAAAATTAATTTTCAAAAAAGGGATATTAAAACAGTAAACTTTCCCTAATTTACTCCTACAATATTTCAAACAAAGACAAAAGTAAATTTTTAATTTTGTGCTTTTAAAATATTTCAATAAAAAAGAAAACAATATATATATTAGGGCTGTCAAAATTATGGTGTTAACGGGCGGTAATTAATTTTTTAAATTAATCACGTTAAAATATTTGACGCAATTAACTCACAAATGCCCCCCTCAAACAGATTAAAATGACAAGACAGTGAAATGTATACTTGTTGTTTTTTAACGGAGTTTTGTCGCCCTCTGCTGACCCTTGGGTGTGACTGATTTTATAGGCTTCAGCACCCATGATAATTGTGTAAGTAATTATTGACGTCAACTATGGTGGGCTACTAGTTTATTTTTTGATTGAAAATTTTACAAATTTTATTAAAACGAAAACATTAAGAGGGGTTTTAATATAACATTTCTATAACTTGTACTAACATTTACCTTTTAAGAACTACACGTCTTTCTATCCATGGATCGCTTTAACAGAATGTTAATAATGGTAATGCCATCTTGTTGATTTATTGTTATACTAAACAAATACAGTACTTATGTACCGTATGTTGAATGTATATATCCATCTGGTGTCTTATCTTTCCATCCCAACATTAATTTACAGAAAAATATGGCATATTTTATAGATGGTTTGAATTGCAATTAATTGCGATTAATTATGATTAATTTTTAAGCTGTAATTAACTCGATTAAAAATTTTAATCATTTGACACCCCTAATATATATATATAAAACATTTATTTAGACTTTTTACCTAAAAAAAAAAAAAAAAACTTAATATTTTCAGGTTTATTTAAACTACATTTTAAATTAAAAAATATGTAAAAATCTTTAAATATTATCTTTTTAATTTGTAATTTTTTTAAATAAAAAAGATTAATACGAGTATTCTGATTTTGACAATATTTTATCTATTTTAAATAAAAAGAAAAAAGTGTTAATTTTATTCTTTTCTTTCTTTTTTTTTTTTAAAGTTACATTTGTATATTTTTTTTAATTAAATATTTAAAGAGATTAAAACAATAAATATTCTCAGATTTTTGTAGTCCTTGATGGAAGCAGATGGTCTTTGGAATGAAGATATTTGAAAACACATCGCTGTCAACGACAGCCAATGACCTACCCTCGGGAAAACCAGCCAACGACACGTGGCTAAACCCGGAAAACAGGTTAGCAGACTCAAATCTAAACTTGTTCCCCTCCAATACTACAGGTGAATAAGGGGTGACATTGTCCTCCAAAAGGCCTCCGCCCTCATCAGTGAGTCGGGGTACGCGTTAGTAACGCGACCCTCATCGAATGCCGATCGATAGCGCATTACGGACCAGCGGCGCATGATCGAAGGCAGCTTGCTGTACACCAGGAGCTCATTTTCGAACCGATCCGCCATATTTTCCTATTTGTGACAGTCAATTAGGCCGTGAAGAAAATATAGACGTGAGAGCGGGTCAAGAGCTAGAAAAGCTTCAAACAAACAACATTTTTACTAGAAGGAGAGAGCATTGACTTTAATTGGAATAAATCACCAATTTAGTCACAACAAATACCAGTTGAAACATTATGGCTGCCAATTGGAGAAAAAAGAAAGATTAAAAAACTCCATTCGCCCCTCCCAGTCAAAATGATTTGGATGTCTCGTGACTTCAAAAGCACTGAAAGATGAGAATTCACAGCCAGTCCTACAAATTTAAAGTGCCTGTGACAACATATAAAAAATCGTGAATAGCATTATTATCTGAATTACCGTAATTTTTTACCGTAACTTTTTTCCTTCATTTTGATACCTGTGGCTTATAGTCCAGTGCGGCTTAAATGTTGATTTATTTGAGTTAATAGGTAACACTTTATGTGACAGCGGCATCATAAGACTGTCATAAGACAGTCATAATTATGACATGATACTATCATGAGCATTACTGAATACTTATATTATTAAGTATCATCCGGGAAATTATGTCACTAGCTTCATTTATTTCCAGCTTGAATTTTTACATCCATTCAAAAGTGAAATCTTTTGCCGGATAACACAAAATGACATCTGTTATAAGCATTCATTAATGCTCAGGACAGTGTCATGTCAATAATTATGATTGTCTAATGACAGTCTTATGCCGCCACTGTCAAATAAAGTGTTAGCAAATACAATAATTAACAATTGATGAAACAACTGGAACAGTAACTGAAGAAATAATTAGCACGGAACATGAATTTTGGTTAAAATTTACATCTGTACAATGCAATGCATGCTAAGAGGCATGTTGAATGACAACAGTGTTTACAGCAGGTGGCAGCAGAGGTTGCCTGTCTCCACCAAGGGAGCAGTGATGGCAAAATAAAGCTTCTTGAAGGAATGCAGCTTTGCAGCCAATTGGTTCAAAGATTCATGGTGGTTCATTTGGTCTTATGACAGTCGTATGATGCCGCTGTCAAATTAAGTGTGACCGGTTACTATCTTTTGGTGTAAATTTCCCATGAAACAGTGAGGATAGCTACGGTTTATAGTCCAGTGCGGCTTATCTATGAACAAATGACGTTTTCGGGCCAAATTTGGTGGGCTGCAGCTTATAGTCAGGTGCACCTTATAGTGCGAAAATTAGGGTAGAATCAAATTAGAATCATATTTTGAGACGATTCAACTATATACAACAATTTGGCAAAGCGCGGATGATGAGAAATTAGTCTTTTAATCTGCCGTTTAGCTCCGCCTGTCATTATTGCGCTCTCGCGTCTCCAGCTGGATGATGACGTCGGCAGGGTCGCGAGTTCATCTGATCTAGAATTCAAATGAGGAAAATACGACAGAGAGCAGCAAAATGTCACGATTGTTTCAATCTCTCTTCTTCAATATTTTTACAGGATATTGTTTTCATCCAAGTATTCCCCCAATTGCTAAATAAATGGTATGGTCATGACAAATAAGTGTTGTGCTAAATGGAATATGAAATATTAAAAATGCATTTATTCATTCACTGAAACTTTTGGAATTAGATATAACGATTTTGAATTAAAAAAATAATAAAATAAAAAGATTTTTCTAAGCTAGCGAGCTTAAAACGTAAGAGAATTTCCATTCAAATTTCTTCTCATTTAGACAGCATGTTTTAAACAGGCCAAAGTGTATGTTTTTATCTTTATGCCTGCAGCATCATCAGACCACTAAACAAAGACTGGCCGCATAAGCATATCTTTGAATTTTTCATTCAAATTTCGAGCAATATATCTTATATTATTCAACATTAAACCTGGTTGGTTGAAATAACCTTGACTGTGAGGTTTCTGTCATGTTTACATCTCAAATGATAAAATTTTTTATGAAAAAACCTGTACAAAACGACCGCCAAATTTGTACACAAAGTTATTATGTTAAAAAAAAAAACATGACTCTTCTCACAAACCTAAGAGTGTGAATTTACAACAAAACATTTTGCCTTTTGATTTGCTTTTCACATTGGAAAATGAAATTAAACTCGATTCATTTTACACGGTTTCCATTTTTGTTTTCATGTCGACTTTCTCATTCTACCTCACATATTTTCATGGCGTAAAATGTGAGGCAAATGTTGTTGTTTTTTATGTAAACGCAGGGCACATTACCCGTAGGCTGTGTTGTTAATCTTACTTTAAAAAAGTAATTAATTACAGTTACAAATTATTTCTCCCAAAAAGTAATTGGGTTAGTAACTCAGTTAAGTGAATGTAAGAGTAATTAGTTACTTAGCAAAGTAACCGGTGATAATTTTCATGGGTTTTTTTTCTCAAAAAAAAAAAAAAAAAAAAAACAGGTCACACAATGTGAAGTTTAAAGGGTTTTTGGGACAATTGGCCCAAGCCCAATTGTTTACCCTAAACTTAACTAGACACAGGGGTATTGCGGATATTGCGATAACTAGATAGTAAACTTTGCTATGTGTGGAGGTCATTTAAAGTGCCTGTGACACGAAAAAGCATGTTTATTTCATAATACACACGGTATTTTATGCCCCTGAATGATATGGGCCGCTTGGATGTGTGTGGAAGCGATCGCTATTTTTATTTAGTTTTTTTAATCCCGCGCCATGAAAATGAGTGACTTCCAGCTTCGGTCTTGCATTGAGTAGGAGGGCGCTGTGACGTGTATGGTAGAAGACGTCCTCTTCACGCTACAGCGTGCTGTTGTGTATGAGGACGAAGGATTCAGCCGATTTTGCGGATTAATACGTTTATTTTTCGCATCACGCCAGCCAAACGGCTGCAGAAAAATCATTCTGTATGAGGGAGAGGCGTATGCGCCTTTTTGGAGTTTCAAAAGGTTCCCATTCACCGTGGATATTTACTGTGGGACCATTGGACTTACGAGGAAGTGAGTAAACATCTTGTTTTGTATTATGTCAAAAACGAATACAGCGATTACAAAGTAAACACTACAAACTTTCTTTAAATGAAGGACTACTTACGTTTGATCATTGATAGGCATGTAAAAAGCTCTCTTAATGCTCATTAGCAGCAGCACGTTAGCTGCACAACAACTCCAGCCACCTTCCTCTGGGGAACGAACTGTAAATTGCTCTCCGCCGGGCGGTTTGCCGAGCCACGAAGACAATCGACAACCGGGTCGTCATGTCAAATAATCCAGGATAGTTATGTGTGATTTTCCGCTTCGAAGACTTTGAAACATCACTCGGTTCGGGTTAGCATGTCTGCTAGCTGTCACGCCTTCTGGTTTGTTTACATTCTCCGAAGCCGGGGAAGGGAAATGACACATGTCCGATTTAGGTGTCATAAAATATCGTTCGGGAGGTGCGACAGTAAAGGTGAAGTCGACAGTTTTGACCATTATGGAGTAATTTTGCCATGTCGTCCTGAATAAGTGCATTTTTATTATTTCATATTCCATTCAGCACAAGACTGTTATTTGTCATGACCATGCCATTTATTTAGCTATTGGGGAAAATACTTGGATAAAAAGAATATCCTGTAAAAATATTTAAGTAAAGAGACAGAAACAATGACATTTTGCCGCTCTCTTCGTCGCGTTTTCTTCGTTGTGAATAGTTCCCCCTCGACGGGCTGACTGGTCCTTCTCAAGCCATTTATATAGCTATTGGGGAAAAATACTTGGATAAAAAGAATATCCTGTAAAAATATTGGAGTAGAGAGACTGAAACAATGACATTTTGCGGCTCTCTTCGTTGCGTTTTCCTCGTTCTGAATAATTCCCCCTCAATGGGCTGAATAGTAAAACCGATGAGCCCAGTCTACCGCTGACGTCATCCACCTGTTGGGGACGCTAAAGCCCTATAATGGTAGGCGTGGCTAACCGGCAGATTAAAAGACTAATTTCTCGTCATCTGCGCTTTGCTAAATTGTTGTATATAGTCGAATCGTCTCAAAATATGATTCTAATTCACATAATAATGCAATTTAAGACTTTTTTTCTCGTGTCATATGCTCTTTTAGATGGCGGCTGTTTACTAACGCATCTAGTTCTTTATTATAATAGTTGCTAATGCCACCATGTCAGTTATTTGCATCTAGTTCTGTATATATGTGATATCTACCGAAGCATTATGTGGGCGTAGTTTGTAGGCTATCAGCTACAGTCAGATATTATTAGAGCCACCTAGGAAAGTAGCATCGCGTTTGCAACAGCGTCACACTCCCCTGCCTGCGCCACACTGCTGCTCTGCTCTCTCGTCTCCGTGAGTCCGTCTTTTTCAGACTTCTCTCGCGTCAGTCAACCAACATTGTAACGCATAGTAACGCACGACTTTCCCGCCTCAGTAACGGTGGTTGCCAAAATGTGAAAGGTAATTAATTACTCACTACTGAAGAAAATAACGCAGTTATTAACAACACTGCCCGTAGGTCTGTTGTGCTTCCTCATACCAAGTGAGAGTCAACCTTCCACTGAGCAAACCAGTCTCTCTTTCTCTTAGAGAACTAGCAGTTGAAAGAAATTAAATAAAACCTCTAAATTGGGTAATAACGAGTCCAAAACCTAATCTGAAACGCCACTTTGCCTAGACTTAGCTTTAGATTTAGACTTTGCTCTAGAGTGAATTTAAAAAAAAAGTATTGAAGTAGGCCACTGATTTTGTTAGCCAAAAGTCTAGATAAGTGATAAATATACGAAATAAGGTCTGTTGCAAATCTAAAAGAGCCGACCTGCCTAAGACATACTTAAAATAAGTTGTAAACAGTTAGAATAATGCTTAAAAACCATTTTTCGTCACAATGAATGGGGATGTAGCTTGTCGTTAGCAACACAGGGGCTAAATAGTAAACACGTGACAAGAATACAGAGAAAATTATAAAAACGATGACATAATAAATAGCAAGCAGCGCTACGTTACGGAAATAGAATTATCATTATTATTATACGGAAACAGCAGTGCTATTTTGTCGCATTCTCCGAAGGTAGGCCTTGCTGAAGCACCGGAGTCGCGTACAGTCTTAAACCGAAGATGACCTCACGTCGTCGGCCTGTTTTGACGCTGAGCGCGGCTAAGCTAACTAGTTGCCGAGCTTTCTTTGCGTCACAGTCCCGAATGTGAGCTTCGTTAAAAATAACTTACCGCTTCAATACGCCGGTTTTGATCTTAATTTGTCGTATTCTTGGGT
Source organism: Corythoichthys intestinalis (assembly GCF_030265065.1). Lineage (NCBI taxonomy): Eukaryota > Metazoa > Chordata > Actinopteri > Syngnathiformes > Syngnathidae > Corythoichthys > Corythoichthys intestinalis. The sequence goes on from NC_080411.1 coordinate 6,103,436, forward strand.
CGGTCATTGCTCCGGGTGGTGAGGTTTATTGGACAGATGTGCTTGCAAGCGTCTTGTTGCCAAACTAGCAGAGATAGCAGGTGATTGCAGTCACGACCAGTTGATGGTAGAGCAATCGACCACAGTGGGAGGAAAGTAGTAAATCTGAATAGCAACTACGAAAACACAGCCATAAAATGATTTATATTACCATTATGCCATATGAAACACGCTGCACCTTAATTTGACTAACGTTTATTGCTGGGTGTGATATATTACTTGGTGTACTGGTATAATTTCTGGATGGCAAAAGCAGCGTGGCTAGTAAACAAAGATTCATGATCTTATATCAGCAAGTGAGTGCGATTGAAAAATACAGAAACAAAAATATGGAAAATTGACTCAATAATGTTTACTTGTTTCACTATTACCTTAATGTGAATTTGTTGGAGGGAAGGAAACTGTTTCGCGAGGTAAATTGAGAGGATTCAGAATTGCGACCAATTACCAACACTTGTTCAGCAACTCCGCGACCCTCGTGAGGAAAAGCGGCATGGGAAATAAATGAATGAATGAATGTTCAACAAATACATTTCTCACTTGTTTTTAGTTTTTAATTGACTGTACATTCCAGAGAGTAAAAAACAATAATTTTAGTGTTACATAAACACTGCTACGGATAATTTATGCTACCATAGCCACAGTCGTGTCTAACGTCACCTCGTTTACGGTCCAAAAGTAGCTTAGCATCGCTAGCTTTAAATTCTCTGGGAACACTTATGAAAACCACATGCTTTAAAGCAACACTAGGTAACTTTTCAAACTTTATAAAATATCTTCATTATGTTTGTGATAATATGTCGACTGACAACTAGTTGAATGATGTATCGCTTTCACTGGTGTTCTGACGAATGGGTATCCCTAGTCGAAGTAGTATTCCTGCTGTTGATAGCAGCTTAATGTTGAACAAATCTACTTTACATGTTAAGAATTCTTCAAATAGTTTAGTAATTTCGCCGTTTAATTCAGTTATTTTATGTGTAGAGTCGCGCTTTTATTTGGTAACGATGCGCGCACGCTTACTTCCGGTTTCGCGCTTCCGGTTTCTTTAGTCGGCTCTTACACGCAGTGCAGAAGTCCATGACGATGTGAGTATACATTTAGACTTAATAGTAAGCGCTGCACATAGTTTGTGTACATTCCCCACAGACCTAAGTGGCGGAATATTCATAATAAATGTGGTTTTGTGGTCGTTTTTTGCCATTCGTTTCACTCGTAGGTTTGTAGCTGTTAGCTCGTTTTAGCGGCTATCGAACGTTAGCATGCTATCGTAGCTCATTATGTAGCATTTGAATATTTGATGTAAGTTGTGAATGTTGTCATTTGATGAGAGGAAATATGATAATGTTCATTATAATTCGTTTATTATTGTTAAATAATGCAGGTTGTGCTTTAATATGGAAATGATGGAGGTTTTGATTCAATATGGATAATATTAGTTGGATTGTGGATGTTAATCAGATATTTTATGTTACTCAATAGAAACTGCTTGTGTACGTTTATACACATCTGCACGTGAGCCATTAAAGAAGTTCAGTTCATCCGACGACTCCTGTGCTCTCTAATCGGAGCCACTTCTGATGGTCAACAACTTCAGATAAACCAGTCACGAGTAGAATCTTCTACAAAGGTCCTTCGAGCCGGATTGTTGACTATTGGAGGTCATGTCGTCAGAAGAGGACTCATTTCCCTCCCCTCAAGTGGACGCTCAACGACCCAGGAGGCAACACTGCACACCCAAGCACTTCGATGACTACATCCTTTCACATCATCCACAGAGGACTGCCCTTTCCTCCCACCCTGACGAGAGGGGTCATGAGGAGCAGAGAGGAGCAACGGCCACATCGGATGGAGGAATAGTAGACCTAAGTGTTCGTCTTGGCAGCAGCAGAACCTCACCCAGCCTTCACAAAGGTGACTCACTAGGCACCTCAGCATTAAGGCAACTCGTTGAGTCCATGTCATTAAGTGAAAGGGAAAGTCGAACAGAAATAGCCCAACTCACAAACAGACTTGCTCAATATGAAGCTAAACAACGTCGTCGACAAGAGCTGCTGGAGCACATTACGTCATTTCTCCAACAAGAGGAAGAAGATGATGATGATGACTATAGTTCTTCAAGTCGCACACCACTTCCTACACTGAAGCACCTCACCTCTCATCTCTACGCTTCAAACCACGCCTCAACACCTGCAAAGCAGGTTCATGACATAGTACCTCAGGGAGAGGGACATGTTAACACAAACTCGAATTTGGATGGGGAAGAAAGACACGGTGAAGTCACCTCGACAGCAGGAGACAAGTTAGTCCATTCTTCATTTAAAACCATCCAACATCCTTCAACAGAGACTCGTCACTCACCCTATTCGACGGTTTCATCTGGTATGGCGACGCCAGCGCTGATTCAGCAGAACCACCAAGAACAGAACTCGCTACAGTGGACAACGCAGCGTCGCAGTAATGATGACTTTGTTCCCAGACAGCAACCTATTGCTTACCCGCAAAATTATCCAGCAAGAGTGAGCAATCCTCCAATTCAAACCTTCCAGTTTTACAGTCCACAACACTATCAACCTGGCCATCGACCACCGTTACCACCACCGCCTGTGGTGAGTAGTAACTATTCAGCTGCTCCGCCGCAGTTACCAACACACCAAGTTACAACTGCTTCAGTTTGTGACGGGCAGCCACGCTCAATCTACGGTGTGCCAAAACCCAAAATTCCCAATTTCACTACAGACAGTGAGAAGGAGTTCGCCAACCTCAAGCTGGCTCTAGATAATTTGCTTGAACCTCATACCGAGCTTACTGAAAAATACAAATATCACGTGTTATTAGAGCATCTCCAACTCCCCGAAGCGCAAATGATTGGCCAGTCATGTCGCCATGATCCATTTCCTTACTCGGCCACTATGCACGCTCTACAGCTTCAGTACGGCCAGCCTCACCAGCTAGCACAAAGCGAAATAGCTGCTATCCTAACAATGCCAGATGTAAAATCAGGTGATGCACGCACATTTCAGAACTTTGCTCTCAGAGTCCATCTTTTGGTTAGCATGTTGCTATCTTTGGAGGGGTCACGGGGAATGGAATTGAACTGCTGCTCTCACGTTGATCGTTTGCTAAGTAAACTGCCTAGGTACCTCCGAGACGGGTTCATTGAGCATCTTCAGCTGCACGGGAAGCTCAACACCATGAGTCTGAACCCCTACAACCTACAAGATCTAAACGGGTGGCTGCAAGGTAAAGCTCAACAACAGCGCCTCTCCAGCCGATTAGTGCAGCGCTATCAGATGGAGCGACCGAACAGTGATGGTAAAGACAAGATCTCCATCAAAGGTAAGGGTCGACCTGTAGCTGTTTACCATGGCGCAGAAACCCAAATGAACACCTCCGCTAGATCCGCTGGTGACAAGAAACAGTACAAAGTGCACTGCCTATTCTGTGATAGCAAAGAGCATTACATCAGTCGTTGTCCCGAAGCAAGGGAGAAATCTGCAGTGGATTTAAATAAATGGATAGTAGAAGGAAAACGTTGCTGGAAATGTGCGCGTTCTCACTCTCCTGAAGCATGCACCCTGAAAAAACCCTGTGTAGACTGCGGTGATGTGCACCTTCAAGTACTTCATAATGTAGCTCAATTGCGCTCCACCGACACACAGTTCAGAACCAATGAGAGCCGTGTGTACTTGACACCGAGTATCAAGTCAGCTCAAGTACTATTAAAAGTAGTTCCTGTAGTGCTACACAACAAAACAAACTCAATGAATACTTACGCCATATTAGACGATGGCGCACAGCGAACCATGATTTTGACTGCAGCGGTACAACAGCTGCAGTTGAGTGGTGAGCCAAAGACCCTCGCACTGCGCACTGTGCGTCCAGACGTCACACACCTCCAAGGGGTCAGGGTTAGCTTTGAAATATCCCCCCAAGACAGCCCTAGGAAGAGGTATAAGGTAGCAGGTGCATTCACAGCAGCAGGTTTGGATTTGGTAGAGCAAACATACCCAATCCAAATGCTTCAGAAACGCTATTCCCATTTGAAGGGGATACCACTCAAGTCATTCAACAATGTACGACCACTGTTACTGCTTGGCTCAGACCAGGTACACCTCATTACAGCCACAGAGCCCATCCGCAACGCGACAAAGGGAGGCCCGATAGCCATCAGAACTGTCCTGGGATGGGCGCTGCAAGGTGCACAACAAGATCAGAAAGAACAGGTCCCCATTCAGCAGTGCCTGTTTACTTCCGTCACAAGTTCCGATGATCTTCTGTACCGAAATGTGGAAAAGTTATGGCAACTCGATGTCCTACCTTTCCGTAATCAAAAGATCGTCACTCGCTCGCGTGAGGATCAAGAAGCCATGAACCTGCTAGAGACAAAAACGCAGCGTCTTGAAGTTGAGGGAGTTAAACGATATGCCACCCCTCTTTTGAGGAAAATAGGCGGTCCTACACTCCACAGCTCTATTCAGTCAGTCATGCCTCATCTTAGAGCTACAGAGAAGCGTCTAAAGAGAGACCCAGAAAAGGCCACAATCTACGCTGCTGAAATTCACAAGCTTACTGAAGCTGGATACGTGAAAATACTTCAACCAGAAGAAGTACAAAGGTCAGCAGAAGCGTGGTATCTCCCACATCACCTTGTCTGCCACAACAATAAGCCACGATTAGTCTTTAACTGCTCCTTTCGTCATCAAGGGTTGTCTATGAATGACCAGCTCCTCCCTGGACCAGCATTGGGTCCATCCCTGGTAGGCGTCCTGATTCGATTTAGACAACTCCAAGTTGCAGTGAGTGGAGACATCCGTGCCATGTTCCATCAAGTCAGACTGCTGCCTGAGGACACACCACTCTTGAGGTTCATCTGGCGAGATATGGATTGTGAAAATCCACCAGATGTCTATGAATGGCAAGTTTTGCCTTTTGGCACGACAAGTAGCCCTTGCTGTGCGATCTTCGCACTTCAACAGCATGCCCGTAATTATGAAGAAAGTCATCCAGAAATACTCCGCTCAGTCCAGCAGAGTTTTTATGTCGACAATTGTCTTGAGAGCTTTCCAACCATTGCTGCAGCCAAGCTGAGAGTGGACCAATTACGGACCCTACTAGCCGATGGAGGGTTCGATCTCCGACAGTGGGCAAGTAATGAACAGGCAGTTCTAGCTCACCTTCCAACTGAAGCAAGATCTTCATCGACCGAACAGTGGCTTAGTCAGAGTTGCACTGATCCGCTGGAACCCACTCTAGGCCTGAGATGGAACTGTGCCGCAGATAGCCTTGGTTATAAGTATCGGCTCATAGAACACACAACATTAACTATGAGAACAGCTTACCAAGTGCTAGCAAGTCAGTATGACCCGTTAGGGTTTATGGTCCCATACACCACACGGGCTAAAGTACTAATTCAACAGCTTTGGTCCAAACAACGAGGATGGGATGATCCAGACTTACCTTCAGTCATCAGGCAAGCCTGGGAAACATGGGAGAATGAGCTGAAACATCTCAACAGTGTAACCATTCCCCGATGTTACTCGACATCCTTCTCAGAGGATATGAAGTATGACCTCCATGTCTTCTGCGATGCTTCAGAACGGGCCTACGGAGCAGTAGCTTACCTGGCGATCAATGCAAACGACGCTATCCAGACTTCCTTTGTTATGGCCAGGTCTAGAGTTGCACCAAAAAGACAACAGTCAATTCCTCGTCTTGAACTATGCGCTGCCTTGGCCGGAGCCCAACTAGCTAAACTCCTGGAGATCGAAATGACGCTCCCCATCCGACAAACCATCTTGTGGTCTGATTCAACCACCGTGCTTGAATGGCTACAATCAGACTCTTGCAGATTTAAAGTGTTTGTTGGAACTCGTGTCTCGGAGATACAGGAGCTCACAGATCGGCAGGCTTGGCGGTATGTGGACAGTCTGAATAATCCAGCTGACGACATAACTCGGGGAAAGACATTGATGGAGTTAACAGAGTCTGCTCGATGGAAGCAAGGACCTCAATTCCTCACGCAGAATGTAGAACATTGGCCAAAGAAGCCCAAGTATGTCACAAAGGAAGCTTCACCTGAGCTGAAATCCAGTACCTTCTGTGGCATCGTCGCACTGAAGCTGAACCAACACGTTCCTGATGCCACGACGTACAGCTCTTGGAAGGAACTTGTCGAAGCAACTCAACACTTACACGGGGCGGCAGCAGGATCAGCTCAGTCTACCAGTCGTAGAGAGGCAGAAGTTTTGGTGTTGAGAAGTTGCCAAGCACAAAGTTTCTCAGAAGAGATAGCTGCACTTCAAGCACAAAAACCTGTACACAATCACAGCCGACTAGCAAGCCTCGCTCCAGAATGGGACGCTGAAACATTGCTAATCCGTGTTGGAGGAAGACTGCGGAGATTGCGTAACGCAAGTGTTGAGGAAGTTCATCCTGTTGTGTTGGACTCCAAACATCCAGCAGTGAAACTCCTTATTAAGGAAATTGATGAACGGCTGTTGCATCCTGGCTCAGAACGAGTGTATGCAGAAATACGAAGACAGTTTTGGATTCTGCGTGGACGACAAGCCATCCGACACCATCAACTCAACTGTCCATCCTGTCAGCGGTGGCGAGCACAACCAAAGGTGCCACAGATGGCAGACTTGCCTCCCCAACGTCTAAGACTCCTCTCTCCACCCTACTACTCAACAGGAGTTGATTGCTTCGGACCATATTTGGTAAAAATCGGCAGGAGAACAGAGAAAAGATGGGGTCTTCTCTTCAAGTGCCTCACAACCCGAGCCGTTCACATCGAACTTCTGAACTCCTTGGATGTAGATGCCTTTCTTCTCGCTCTTCGTCGGTTCATCGCCAGACGAGGAAGACCCAAAGAAGTGCTGTCCGATTGTGGCACTAACTTCCGGGGCGCTGAACGAGAGCTGAGAGAGGCCTTCGCTGCCCTTGAACCGGAACTCAAGAAGCAGCTAATGGATTATCAGATAGACTTCAAGCTCAACCCACCTAATGCTCCTCACTTTGGAGGAATTTGGGAACGGGAAGTGCGCTCAATCAAAGCTGGTCTACGAGTAGCGGTAGGGAGCCAATCCACCACAGAAGACGTCCTTCACACAATCTTGGTGGAAGTAGAGGGGATATTGAATTCCAAACCCTTGGGCTATGTATCCGCTGACGTGGCTGACCTCGATCCCATCACGCCAAACATTCTCCTTATGGGGCGGCGGGACGCCACACTCCCACAAGCTGTTTATGCTCCAGTGAGTATAGGCCGTCGTAGGTGGAGACATTGCCAGACTCTAGTGGATCAGTTCTGGCTCCAGTTTACCAAGAACTACTTGCCGAATCTTCAGACTCGACAGAAGTGGAGGAAATCAACTGGAAACTTACAAGAGAACGCCGTTGTATTGATTGTGGACCCAACGCTTCCGAGAGCTCAGTGGCCTGTCGGGAAAGTGGTGAAGACGGTCGCCAGCCAGGATGGATGTGTTCGGACGGCAGACGTTCTAGTCAAAGGGAGGATCTACACACGACCAGTTGCCCGCCTCATTGAACTTCCTGAGCTTCATGATGACTCGGAAGATACTAAAGACTCTTGAAGACTTCTTGGGTCTCACATTTGCCGAGCAAATGTGGGGGCGGCTGTTAAGAATTCTTCAAATAGTTTAGTAATTTCGCCGTTTAATTCAGTTATTTTATGTGTAGAGTCGCGCTTTTATTTGGTAACGATGCGCGCACGCTTACTTCCGGTTTCGCGCTTCCGGTTTCTTTAGTCGGCTCTTACACGCAGTGCAGAAGTCCATGACGATGTGAGTATACATTTAGACTTAATAGTAAGCGCTGCACATAGTTTGTGTACATTCCCCACAGACCTAAGTGGCGGAATATTCATAATAAATGTGGTTTTGTGGTCGTTTTTTGCCATTCGTTTCACTCGTAGGTTTGTAGCTGTTAGCTCGTTTTAGCGGCTATCGAACGTTAGCATGCTATCGTAGCTCATTATGTAGCATTTGAATATTTGATGTAAGTTGTGAATGTTGTCATTTGATGAGAGGAAATATGATAATGTTCATTATAATTCGTTTATTATTGTTAAATAATGCAGGTTGTGCTTTAATATGGAAATGATGGAGGTTTTGATTCAATATGGATAATATTAGTTGGATTGTGGATGTTAATCAGATATTTTATGTTACTCAATAGAAACTGCTTGTGTACGTTTATACACATCTGCACGTGAGCCATTAAAGAAGTTCAGTTCATCCGACGACTCCTGTGCTCTCTAATCGGAGCCACTTCTGATGGTCAACAACTTCAGATAAACCAGTCACGAGTAGAATCTTCTACATTACATTTTGACGCGTCTATATAGATATATTATAGAAATATTTGGATACTCCCGCTTTAATGTCAATATTCTTCTTGAACAATAAACACTATTAAAACCCAGGCATAGATTGACCGAGTGGAAACACAAAGAGCTTTTTCTGTTGAAAATTCTTGTCAATAAATGCTTAAATCCCTGAATTCTTTATAGATATGGACGTAAAACAGTCTCGATTCTTGGTTAAAAGCAAAAAAAAAAAGCGCAGGTAGCATTTATTTTACGTAAATATTGTGAACTATGAGGCTAGTCAGTAAGGAAATTAGCGGCCGCCATATGTAAACAAAGCTTTTTTCGTTGAAAATTCTTGTGAATAAATGCTTAAAGCCCTCAATTCTTTATAAATATGGACGTAAAACAGTCGTTTCTTGCTTAATAGCAAAAAAAAAAAAAAAAAAAACGTGCAGGTAGCATTTATTTTACGTAAATATTGCAAACTATGAGGCCAGTCAGTTATGAAATTAGCGGCCGTCATATGTAAACAAAGAGCTTTGTCTGTTAAAAATTATTGTGAATAAATGCTTAAATCCCTGAATTCTTTATAGATATGGACATAAAACAGGCTCGATTCTTGGTTAAAAGCAAAAAAAAACAAACTTGCAAGTAGAATTTATTTTATGTAAATATTGCGAAGTATAATGCCAATGCTGTAGCAGCTAATTTTTCTTCTTCTTTTCAAAATGCATGCATAGTAGGAAAAACATAATAATTACCTTGAATCCTCAAACAAATCACTCCTGAGACAATCCTTCCTGTTTGTATGCGTACAGCTTTTGTATTTTTTTTAACCTAAATCCGGCGTTAGATCGCTGCATGTGACCGACTGCTAAGAAATGAAGTGGAGTGTTGGATGACCCCCTTTGGGAAGGCGTGACGCAATGAATGGGGAATGTGTCATGTCAATACATTATGAAGTCTATAACCCAGGCGACACACGTTTACTGCTTATCAGACAACGTTAATGTCCTAACGCTATTATTTCGCAACATCATCAATATTCTATTGTAGTCTTTCGTCCGTATACGTAATTGCTTACAGAGTTTAGTAGTCAAAAGGCACTATAAAATGGAATATATATATATATATATATATATATATATATATATATATATATATATTAGGGCTGTCAAAATTATCGCGTTAACGGGCCGTAATTAATTTTTTAATCACGTTAAAATATTTGACGCAATTAACGCACATGCCCCGCTCAAACAGATTAAAATGACAGCAGCAGTGCAATGTCCACTTGTTACTTGTGTTTTTTGGAGTTTTGTCGCCCTCTGCTGGCGCTTGGGTGCGACTGATTTTATGGACTTCAGCACCCATGAACATTGTGTAATTATTGACATCAACAATGGCGGGCTACTAGTGTATTTTTTGATTGAAGATTTTACAAATTTTATTAAAACGAAAACATTAAGAGGGGTTTTAATATAACATTTCTATAACTTGTACTAACATTTATCTTTAAAGAACTACAAGGCTTTCTATCCATGGATCGCTTTGTTTAGAATGTTAATACTGTGAATGCCATCTTGTCGAGTTATTGTTATAATAAACAAATAGAGTACTTATGTACCGTATGTTGAATGTATATATCCATCTTGTGTCTTATCTTTCCATTCCGACAATAATTTACAGAAAAATATGGCATATTTTATAGATGGTTTGAATTGCGATTAATTACGATTAATTAATTTTTAAGTTGTAATTAACTCGATTAAAAATTTTAATCGTTTGACAGCCCTAATGTACTGTACACTGTACATATAAAAAATTAATCGCAGCAACAACTACAGCAACGACGCCGTAGTCAAAATGGAAGATAAACTCAAAGGACATTTGAAATGTGATCACCCCTGGAGGGGCGTGGTTGTCTTGTACATGCTCAGTAGCGCTTCGGATATGAATTGGACCGGGATACCCATTCGTCAGAACACCGGCATTGGCAGGAACCCCCACATAAAAAAATGCTTTACGGCATACGTCACTTCCCCCCTTTACCCATTAATTATAAAGACGGAAGTCAATGCTAACGCTTTTGCACGAATTCTGCAAAGATGGCAGAGCAACAAGAGACAAAAAGTTTTGTCTGAGGTGGAAAAAAAGAGGCTATCAGGATATACAGAATAAACATTGGCCCGGCTTTCACTTGCTTGTGTGACCCCCCCCCCCCCCCCCCACCGGGGTGGTTAACCACACAGTTGCTAACTGTCATATGCTATTGTTTAGCCACAACTGGATTCATAACCTTATTACTATTTATCCTTCACACAGCCGCTGGAAACAGAAATGTTGTTTAATCCAACTGCAGGTGACTGGGAGATTGATTATTTGATTGATTGATGATTTTACAACTCTGTGCGGGTGTACACTGGTCCTCATGGGAAACACAGTCTTAATCAAGGCAAAACACTACCGCTTTTGTCTACCGGCGTCGCTAAAATTGACCAAAACTGAAACGTAACCAAGTGTTGCTAGCCATTACTAAAAGCTTTCGTTCAAAAGCTTTAGAAAATGTCTCTATTGCTAAGTTTGATATTACCGTAATGAAGTTGAAACTCCCCAGGGACATTTATCGACTCAGGCGGTGGCTCGGTGGCCGTTGATTATTGGTCTTTTCCGACTTTTCCAAACTAATAAGTAGCACGATCAAGCATTCGTAGAGAGCACGTGAACTTAATTGATATTGAACGGGAGGTGTATATGTGGGTGGAGGAGGTTCGGGGGGTCGGGTGCCGCCACTGGCTAATTTGCAGTTTAATCAGCCTTTGTAATGAGAGCCGCTGATTAGCGCGGGTTGGAAATAAAAGAGAATTACAAGAACGTCTGTCAGAGTCCGGTGATAATTCTCGGCTAATTGTCATGATTAGAGCCAACTGGATGACTTTGGGATATTCTTCTGCCCCCTCCTCATTTATATGTATACAGTATGGAACATAAAGTACAAATTTAAAAAACTGTAAGAATAATTCAGTTTTGAACTTAGTGGCTGCCATTGACGGCATTAGACGTCCAAAACATTTAAACTTGGAAGGCTTGCAGTGATGATTCAATTTTTTGTTAGGAAAAAAAACAACATAATTTCAAATCTTATGAAATGATGTTTTATGAGTATTTTTAAAATTCTGAAGCGGCATGGAAAATGAATGAATGAATGAATGAATATTTTCAAAATGAATGCTAAAAATGTTAAATATGACTTGATTCTCACCAAACTGCAACTTTGGAGCTGTTGACAAATTTATTTTCAGTAAGACTTTTCTAATTTTCTGTTCTAATATAACTTCTGATAAATAGCCTATTTTCCCTTCCAATTTTGAAAAAGTTTATTCTATAAATTTTTTTTTTTTTCTCTCCCTCAGAAATGCTCAACATGTATCGTTTTACTGTAAACAGGGTTTCTGTAGCAGGGCCGGCCCAACCTATACGCAGACTATGCAGCTGCTTAGGGCGCCTGACCACTAGGGGGCCCCCAATCTGGCAATTTTTTAGTTTATATTCTATTTTGTTTACTACAGTTTGCTTTATTTGAGTTTTGTGAGTTTTGATACTTGATTATAAGCTTAAAAAAAATAAAAGTTCCTTAACTTCTTTCTTTCCTCTTTTAGAAAAAGGTTTGGCGCTATCTACTGTAAGTACTGACAATCAGTTGGGGTGAGAAGTTTGAAGTATGCATTTATATACAAAATACGGACGTATGGGTTGGATTGCATGTATGGGTTTCACAGTACACCGTGATGAAATGGTGGGCCAAAAATATGGGCCCCTTTGCATTATGCTTAGGGCCCGCAAATGGCCTGGGCCGGCCCTGTTCTGCAGTTATCAGCAAATCTTACTTAAAGGGACGATACAGAGTTTGTCACTTTTTTTTACTCGATACTGCCACCTAAAACGTCACTGCATACTGTGCATGGCGAGCATGGTTGTACTAGCACGAACATAAAGCAACGAGCATTTGGCCTACGTGCACCAGAAATGTAAAAACAGTAAATGTGATACTTTACTGTTTGTAGCAAGTCTTAAAGCAACAGTATAAAACTTTTCAGTTTTGGTTGATTTTAGTGACGCCGGTGGACAAAAGCGGTAATGTTTTGCCTTAAGGAAGACTGTATTTCCGATGAGGAACAGCGCACACCCGCACAGTGTCGTAAAATCATCAATCAATCAAAAATGAATCTCCCGGTCACCTGCAGATGGATTAAACAACATGTTTCCAGTGGCTGTGTGAAGGATGAATAGTAATAACGTCATCAATCCAGTTGTGAGGGGGGGACATCACGCCAGCGAGTGAAAGCCGGGCCATTGTTTTTTCTGTATTTCCTGGTTGCCCCGCCCCTTATTTTTTCTGCTGAGATTAAACTTTTTGTCCCTTTCGTTGCTCTGCCATCTTTGCAGAATTTGCACGAAAGCGTACGCATCGACTTCCGTCTTTATAATGACTGGGGAAAGGGGGAAGTGACGTATGCCGTAAAGCATTTTTTTCGGCACTAGGGTTGTTCCGATCATGTTTTTTTGCTCCCGATCAGATCCCGATCGTTTTAGTTTGAGTATCTGTCGATCCCGATATTTCCCGATCCGATTGCTTTTTTTTTTTTGCTCCCGATTCAATTCCAATCATTCCCGATCAATTTTTTCCGATCATATACATTTTGGCAGTGGATTAAGAAAAAAATGAATAAAAATCGGACGAATATATACATTCAACATACAGTACATAAGTACTGTATTTGTTTATTATGACAATAAATCCTCAAGATGGCATTTACATTATTAACATTCTTTCTGTGCGAGGCATCCACGGATAGAAAGACTTGTAATCCTTAAAGGATAAATTTGACTTTGTATATTGTGACTAAATATTGCCATCTAGTGTATTTGTTGAGCTTTCACTAAATGATACTGTAGCCATTTAACTGTTCCGCCCAAATGCATGATGGGAAGTGCAACCATGACTGTGCGTCGTGGCATCAATTGATATATCTTCTCTGCGTTGGGAAGTAACATAGGGTGTTAAGGAAAAGATCAACCACTACCTTTCTTCCCCTCATTGATTCTCACGACATTTTTATTGTTGATAGAGGGATTTTAAGGCTTTAGCCAATTATAAAAAGGCTCCAAAGACTGCCAAAATTCTCTCCACTCATTTTACGCTGCCTTTTAGCTCTATATATAGGTAAAACGGCGCCCTTATAGATTGAACGCGACAATGCGTGAGTGGGTCGTGCAGCGTATGCTTTAATTGAATTAAATATTTTAACGTGATCAATTAAAAACGAATTGATTACCGCCGTTAAATAAATTTGATAGCCCTACTTTAAGCCAAAACTAAAGACTCTGGATGAATGTAAGACATTTTGTCTGTAACGTTTAATACAATTAGAAAACGATTTAATAAAAAAAAAAAAAAAAAAAAAATTAAAAAAAGGCATGTCCGATATTTTTTTGCCGATTCCGATACTTTGAAAATGACGTTTTCGGACCCATCGATCGGGACATCTTTAGTCGGCACATTTGTAGTTTTTTTTGTTTGGCAGGAAGTGTTATTTTTGTCGACTAAAACTAGACGAAGACGAACACATTTTAAACTGCTTAAAATATAGATGAATCATTGCTATTTGGCATTGAGGGGGATGTACTTCTTAGAAAAGACTAAAACTATTATTTTCATTTCAATTAACTTTCAATTACTTTCATGGACCAATTATGTTTTTTTTCCTTCCATACTTTTTTTTTGTTACATTCAAATAGTCCGGGGGTCTCAAACTTGCAGCCCAGGGGCCAATTTTGGCCTGCGGGACAATATTTTGTGTCCCTCATTTGACATTCAATAGCTTACTGCACATAACACGTCACATTTGCTCATTAATATACATGAGGTTAGCAACTGTTGCTGGGGGGGTCAAGCTCGCGTCTGTCCCTCATGCTAGATGCATGTAAAAACTGTACGAAGGAGATGATTACTGAGCTAAACCTACCAATTCTGTCCGAAAGTGATGTCCCTGGTGCCAAATTCACTGGTAAAGATGCAAATGTTCAGTCAAAGAGATGGCTTGAGTGTCGAGGGCTGAAAAAGACGGGGAAAAGAGCAGACTTGATCCACAGTTAGGTTTTTTTACCGACACCTTTTTCTCGTGTGCATTGCCTTATGCCACAGATAATGACATTCTCCTTTTTCAACAAGCTATCCTTTACCACCATATGCCCTGACTTTCTTATATATTATATCCTATGGTTGTCTTACGTCTCTGACCGTTCTTGGGGGTAATTTATATTGCTATTTTTGTGTAGCGATCGCAAATGCTACTATGTGACAGCAAACGAACACTTTTAATTTTTATCATTAATAACAAATCTTAATTCTATTAATTTATTTACCCTTCCCCCTGACTAAAGTTGTTTTTTTTTACAACAGAAAAGGTAACAACAGTGGCAGGCAGTTAGCATTTTAATTTTTTTCAGGTCATTCATTGTCTGACAGAAGCAGCATGGCAAAACGCCTTGCTAACAAATAAGCAAAAATATCAAAATGGCATACCTCTTCGCCCTCTGAAGGACCACGCCCCCCAACAAAATGTTTCCTGCATATGAAGGTGAATGGCTTCACCTTGCTGGCGTTAAACTGGTCTTTTGGACGTCCGCACGAGTTGATCCATTGTTCACATTTTTTCCTCCGAGTTTTTGGCTTCGGGAAACATGAAAACATCCTTCATATGTCGTAATGTCCTGAGTTGTTTCAGCAAGTTCCATAGCAGTAGTGTTTGCTCGGCATGTTCTTTTTTGAAAGATTACCGGCAGAAAACAAGCAGTACTAACATGGGTTGTATGTATGGGTGCTTCTATGTTGACCCCCTTCCGGTTTACGATGGTGACGTCACGCAGCCTTGCGGTCTAAAAATAGTATTCGTACGGTACGCTATTGTAGTATCAGTGTTGGCCGCATATATTTTGTGATGGGCAATAACAAAAAAATATAAGAAATTGACACTTTTTTCATATCTTTAACTTAAAAAAACAGAAAAATTTTGTGTTGTTCAATAAATGAACATTTGTAATTTTCCTCTATTTTTTACTAGCTTTTTTTTTTTTTTACAGAGCACTTTCACTTCCTTTGCTCCTTCCCCCTGCCGTTCCTTCCTTCCTTTCCTCACCAAGCGTGACTGTGTGTGCGTGTCTCAATAAGCGTGTTGATGGCGTACGTGTAGTTAGACAGAAAAATGTGTGTGTCAAGTCAGCACAAGCGTCCGTCCATGATTACCTCTTCCAAGCTTGCCGGGAGTGTGAGGAGGGCGAGGGGGTGACGGTTGGCTAAATCAAACTTTGGAGGGGGTCACTGCTTTTGCACGACGGCTATTCATCTTCTTCTATCTACTCTATTACATCCTTGCTGGGTAATGTCCCCACACAACCTTTGGAATTGTCCACAAGAGGAAATGTAGGATGACTCACAATAACTCATTGACAGCAATTGATATGTGTACTTGCATGTACTTCGGCGAACTTCAACTACAAGTAGGTGTATTTGCGTGCACTTGTACGACAAGTACATGTACTTGGGTGCACGTGAACTACAAGTACGTGCACTTGAACTACAGGTACGTGCACTTGAACTACAAGTACGCGTACTTGGGTGCACTTCAACTACAAGTACATGCACTTGTACGACAATTACGTGCACTTTACTACAGGTACGTGCACTTGTACTACAGGTACGTGCACTTGAACTACAAGTACGCATACTTGGGTGCACTTCAACTACAAGTACATGCACTTGTACGACAATTACGTGCACTTTACTACAGGTACGTGCACTTGTACTACAGGTACGTGCACTTGTACTACAGGTACGTGCACTTGAACTACAGGTACGTGCACTTGAACTACGTACTTGGGTGCACCTGTACTAAAAGTACGCGTACATGGGTGCACCTGTACTAAAAGTACGCGTACGTGGGTACACGTGAACTAGAAGTACGCGTACTTGGGTGCACTTTTACTATAATTACGTGCACTTTTACTACAATTACGAGCACTTTTACTACAATTACGTGCACTTTTACTACAATTACGAGCACTTTTACTACAATTACGTGCACTTGTACTACAGGTACGTGCACTTGTACTACAGGTACGTGCACTTGTACTACAGCTATGTGCACGTGAACTACAGGTACGTGCACTTGAACTACAAGTACGCGTACTTGGGTGCACTTCAACTACAAGAACATGGACTTGTACTACAAGTATGTACAATTGTACTACAAGTACGTGCAATTGTACTACAATTACGTGCACTTGTACTACAGGTGCGTGCACTTGTACTACAGGTACATGCACTTGAACTACAGGTACGTGCACTTGTACTACAAGTACGCGTACTTGGGTACACGTGAACTAGAAGTACGCGTACGTGGGTGCACGTGAACTACAAGTACGCGTACGTGGGTGACCGTGAACTACAAGTACGCGTACTTGGGTGCACGTGAACTACAAGTACGCATACTTGGGTGCAATTTTACTATAATTACGTGCACTTTTACTACAATTACGTGCACTTTTACTACAATTACGAGCACTTTTACTAAAATTACGTGCACTTGTACTACAGGTACGTGCACTTGTACTACAGCTACGTGCACTTGTACTACAGCTACGTGCACTAGTACTACAGGTATGCGTACTTGGGTGCACATGAATTACAAGTACGCGTACTTGGGTGCACGTGAACTACAAGTACACGTATGTGGGTGCATGTCAACTACAAGTAGGCGTACTTGGGTGCACTTTTACTACAATTACGTGCACTTGTACTACAGGTACGTGCACTTGTACTACAGGTACGCATACTTCGGTGCACGTGAACTACAAGTACGCGTACTTGGGCGCAAGTGAACTACAAGTACGCATACTTGGGTGCACGCAGGGGCGCCGTATACGGGTGAAAAGTGATATGATTTCTAAGGGCCCATGCCTTGATGGGGCCCACAAAGAAAATTAGAACATTAGATAATTGTTTGCAAATTTAAATATGAATTATTATAATTTAGATAGGAATAAAACAAAGGGTTTCTTTTTCTTGTTTAGTTTTTGGCTTAAAGTAAACACCCAGAGAGCATATGTATTGCCAGCCACCCAGCCAACTGCTGGCAATGTATGATTATTTTTGAATTTTTTTTTTTTTTTTAAACAATGGTATCATTTTTTTTTTCTCAGCACGACATCATCCATAAAAACTGTTATACTGTACTATAACATTTTACATGATCGAATTACTAAAAAAAAAAACTGACAAAAATAATTGAATTCTGACTAGAAACATCTACAGAAATGAAACATCTCCCATCCAAGTAGCATGCGTGCAATGTTTTTGACTAGGCTAGCAGTGAATAACCATGTTCCGGTGCCAGTGACGGCGAAAGACGTCGATTTCATTTGGATTGGGAGGACTGCCAACACCTCCCAGTCCAAATGGATTGGACATCTATCGCCGTCACTGGTAGCCTACGGGTTAATGACACAACATTGAATTTGGTAAAGCAGGGGAACCCCCACGCGAGTAATAAAGAAGGCGAGTCAATCGGGCGTGCGACGTAGGCGAGGCGACGGCGCCATTCATCAAGCCGGAGCGAGCGCCGTCGTTCGTCAAGCTCAACGAGGCAGCAAATAGGAAAATGACCATTTGGATCAAACACATCTGCACTCATCCGCTCGCCCGCCTCTTTTATACCCATTAAACGAGCCCGTAAAATATGCGTGTTGTTTTTTGCGCAACATCCGCCGCCTTTGGATTTGGAGAATTGTTTTTTTTGGTTTAAGATTTGCACTCTCATCGGTTCTGTGACGACCAATTTACTCCAGGTTTGAAAAACAAACAAACAAATAAACAAACAAAAGAAAGCTGTGTTATATTTTTCATGAAAACTAAAATTACATGAAATTGTAAAAGAATTTGTCGGGACTATTTATTTTATTTATTTTAAAGGTTCCTCTCATTATGCAACAAGCATGTTTTTAAATATTAATTCTTATGAAATTATATATTTTTTCAACATTATAATTTACAGTAAAATTCCGACATCATGACATTTCACTTTCTTTTTTTTTTAAAATAATTCTCAACCCTAGTAAATATCACATCTTCAGTCTTGTGATGAATTAAAAAAAACAACAACAACAACTTATCAATAGGAAATTACAATTTTATCTAGTCACGATTTTTATTTTCTAACATTTTCTTAATGTAATTAAAATGTAATTTTTCTCGTTTCAACATGACTTGATTCCTGTAAAATGGTTTAATTTTGGAAAATTCTGACTTCATTTTAGGAATATTTTTAGTTTTAAAACCGATGACTTTTAATTTTTATTTTGAAAATATAAAAACGTGATATCTGTGAATTTTTTACATTACCGTTTCCTGGATTTACATTTAACAATTATACATCAAAAATCAATAGGGGTTGGGGAGGGGGGTAACAACAACAATAATAATAAAGGAACAGCCCAAATTAAAAAATTAAAGCGATAAAAAAGCAACTGGATCGGGAAATATCGTGATCGGCAGATACTCAAACTAAAACGATTGGATTGGGAGCAAAAAAACATGATCGGAACAACCCTACTTTTAAACCCCCCCCCAATTTTTCTTGGTTTGGATCGATTATTTATCATCTAACATATGAGAAAAATGCGACAATAACAAAAAAAATACAAAGCGAAAGTTATGAGGTAGATATCCGTGACTTTTTTACGGACACCATTTTTTTTTTATTGTGACGTCAGTTGTTTAAAATATGCGAGTGAATAATTTTTTAAAGTAGCTTTTTTTTAAAACGAAATATTAGACATCAATTAATGATTCTAAGCTAAAAATGACAGACATTTTGAATTGTAATTAGGACTGTCAAAATTATCGCGTTAACGGGCGTTAATTAATTTTTTAAATTAATCACGTTAAAATATTTGACGCAATTAACGCACTTGCCCAGCTCAGACAGATTTAAATGACAGTGGAGTGAAAGGCCCACTTGTTAATTGTGTTTTGCGGAGTTTTGCTGCCCTCTGCTGGCGCTTGGGTGCGACTGATTTTATAGACCCTACCCACCGACGTCACAAAACCACGTGCTCGCTGTGTCGTTCCGCCCACTTGTCCGTCATTTTGTCTCTGTATTAGCATTGGTTTCAATTGATCGAGGAATTTAAAATGCATTTCATGGAAGACCCGGTGCTTTTCTGATGCCGTAAACTCACTGGATGTGTTGCATGAAAGGCGTTATGTGGAAAAGCTTTGTTCTATACAGTCGCCAGATCCATATTTGATGCCCAAATCGATGTTTTTCGACCAACTGTCTTCGCCCTGTCTGCCTGACATCTGCTACGCTGATACTTACAATTATCTTGTCCACACAAAATCAGCCTATTCTCACGAAAATTTGAAAAACTTCAAGAGCTTGGAGGCTTATAAATACTTCGCTGCTGGTTGGGTGAAACAGGTCCTCGTTCGGCAGGAATCTATCTTGTGCTTGGAAAGGTGAGTTACGAAATTTTCAATTCAAAATCTTTTGTTATTGCTAACATCCACTGTCAAGTCTAATGTATTTCATGTCGTTTGTCAATGGAGTTAAGGCTTTTAATGTTTATATGGTTTAGCGATAGCACTCTCACTACATACATACGTGTATGTTGTTGGCGATTAGCCTAGCAATGATCTTAATTGTGGTTATTTGTCAGCCCAAAACCCTCTAAGTATATCTTAAATGCATCTTACCGGATATAAAATGACTACTACATAGTCTGTGGTGATTTTTTGGTGCCCAGTTTTCACGTCGAATTGCAGCCGTCCATTTCGCTCTCCTCTTTGGATCCCTCGGAATACGGTAAAACTTCAAGTCTCTCCTTCCATCTTCTCTGTTGGTGCAACCAACAGCCACACACGCCTTCACCATTTTGATTATTAATGTTAAGGAGCAGAAAAACACGCCGTAAATAGGAGAAATGTACGTAGCCGTAACAGGTTAACACTATGTTTTGACGGACAAGTGGGCGGTACCATTCAGGAGAGCGGAGTTGTGACCTCACGTGGGTAGGG
This sequence comes from Corythoichthys intestinalis, assembly GCF_030265065.1. Classification (NCBI taxonomy): domain Eukaryota; kingdom Metazoa; phylum Chordata; class Actinopteri; order Syngnathiformes; family Syngnathidae; genus Corythoichthys; species Corythoichthys intestinalis. The sequence goes on from NC_080411.1 coordinate 6,123,946, forward strand.
TCTATAGTGTAAGTAATTATTGCCATCAACAATGGCGGGCTACTAGTTTATTTTTTGATTGAAATTTTTACAAATTTTATTAAAACGAAAACATTAAGAGGGATTTTAATATAAAATTTCTATAACTTGTACTAACATTTTTCATAAAGAACTACAAGTCTTTCTTTCCATGGATCACTTTAACAGAATGTTAATAATGTTAATGCCATCTTGTTGATTTATTGTTATAATAAACAAATACAGTCCTTATGTACCGTATGTTGAATATATATATCCATCTTGCGTCTTATCTTTCCATTCCAACAATAATTTACAGAAAAATATGGCATATTATATAGATGGTTTAAATTGCGATTAATTGCGATTAATTACGATTAATTAATTTTTAAGCTGTAATTAACTCGATTAAAAATGGTAAACGTTTGACAGCCCTAGTTTTAATATAAAATTACTATAACTTGTAACTATAACATTTGTCTTTTATGAACTACAGGTCTTACTATCCATGGATCACTTAAACAGAAAGAATGTCAATGCCATTTGTGGATTTATTGTTATAATAAATACAGCACTTATGTACAGTATGTTGTATGTATATATCCGTCTTGTGTCTTATCTTTCCATTCCAACAATAATTTACAGAAAAATATGGCATACTTTAGAGATGGTTTGAATTGCGATTAATTAATTTTTAAGCTGTAATTAACTCGATTAAAAATTGTAATTGTTTGACACCCCTAATTGTAATATTAATTACCTTTGTTTTATGGCTGGGTTGAAACAAAAGCGGTTTGCCCTGCGTCTGTAAACGGGGGTTTCCAGGGTAAAACGGACAAATTAAAAATAGTTCGGGGGCATGAATCTGCTATGGCAGCATATAGACATATTGTTCTAGCAAACACAACAGTTCTTTTGGCTTAAAATACAGCAGCTTCTTTTAAAAAGGAGTGCAAGAGCAGAAACTGCTTTTTCAGTCTTGTCTGTTTTCCGCCATAGTGTACATATATACAGTACATACATAACTGTATACTTTCCTCTTTCAATGTTTCAAAGTGATATTTTCACGTTTTTACATGATAGTTATCACATCTTTACACAAAAATAATCACGTTTTTAGATGATTATAGTAATTTTTTCATTATAATTTCATGATATGTTGTAAAAATGTGAACATTATGTAAAAATGTGATAACTATCATGTAAAAACGTTATACTATCATGTAAAAATGTGATTATTTCTGGATGTGATAACTATCATGTAAAAACGTGAAAATTTCACTGAAACATTGAAAGAGGAAACTATGCGGTATCATGTTTTTACATGATACTTTTTTTTTGAGTGGCAGCAATACACTTTTGTAAAAACTACTAAAAAAATGAAATTAGAAAAAAAATTAAGTCAAAATAAAAAAGATGGAAAGAATATAAATAAAAAATTGGTTAAAATAAAATTCAAGAAATATTCTGTCTAGATATTATTTATCTTAAATCCTTTTTAAATGGAATATTATTCATTTTTAACTTTAAAATGAGATATTAGATTAATTTTTTCCATTTACTTATATTGATTCTTTTAAATTTGTTAAAATTCTCATTTTCGGCTGTATTTTTAAATGTAATTTTCTAAATTTTAGTAACTACTATCTTTTTATGTGTTTACGTATTTCTCTAATGTTTTATGCATATTTGTATACTCTTTGGCTGCCATTGATGTCGATTTTGTCCTTCTGCTGTGAATTTAAATTGTGCGCAAATTTAATAATTGGCGCTGAAATGTTTTTGTTATGTAAATCAAATCCACAAAATGAAGTCATCGCCTTTGCGCGGTTGGACGACGCTTCCTGATAAATGGGAAAAGGGGGCGGGGCCGCCACGCTTGGGCGACCGCCTTTATTTCGCACTCGGTTTGTTGACACGCAATTTCCATGGATTAAACAAATGGGGGACGGATGTCCACAATACATATCCCGACGTCATTCCCAAAATGGAGGAGGAGGAGAAAAAAAAAAAACCCAGACCATTTTCCTCGGAATACATGCAAAAAAAAAAAAAAAAAAAAAAGATAAAAATCACTTACCATTTTCCAAACAAATTACTTTTATTTCAAGATGTACTTTGGATATTTTATATGTCCTTTCATTTTCAAGTTTTTTTTTTTTTTGCCAAAATTACATGAACAAAGAAATAAGTTGTTTTGGTCAAAATTGCCTATGTATTTATTTTTTTTGGCGGGGAGGGCGTCGTATTTTTGTCATCATTTGGACTTTTTGCCATGGTTGTTTCTTTTTTAAAATTTTTTTTAATTTTACTTTTGTTACGTCCTTATAATTTTTGGTCTCTTGTTTGTTTTTATTTTTGCCATTTTGTCTTTTTTTAAAAAAAATAATCTTTTAAAATGTTTGCCGTCTTCTCCGTCCTAATTTTTTTGTTGTTGTTGCATTTAGTTTATTTGTCAAGTTTTTTTTTCTGCATTTTTCCCCCACCTTTATCCTTTGTGTCAAATTGACTTCTTTAAATGTCCATGTTTTTTTTTTTTTTTTTGGTTTTGTTTTTAAATTTTCATTCTATTTTTTAAAGTTCTCAGCCCTATCCCCCAATTTTGTTGTTGTTGTTGTTGTTGCATTTACACTTTAGTCCTTTTTTACCAAGGTGCAGTTTTTGTCATTTTTTTGGACTTCATATTTATTGTTAAATTGACTTTTGGTTGTTCTTTTTTCAGTTAAAGCATGGTGGAGGGAGCATGATTTGGGGCTGTTTTGCTGCCTCAGGGCCTGGACAACTTGCAATCATTAATGGAGGAATGAATTCATAAGTTTATCAGGATGCTTTGCAAGAAAACCTGAGGCCGTCTGTCAGACAGTTGAAGCTAAAACAATGACGGATCACATTTGATGGTGATTTTATGCAGAAATATGAGAAATTCCAAAAGGTTCAAATTACTTTTTCATACCACTGTATATGCACTGATCCTCGGAGCCCTGACTTCTAAAATTCATTTTTTGTCTCAGGGCTGATTAATTACCTTCATTCATAACAGACTTATTGTTGCCTGTAGGTTCAGAGTTAACCAGTAGAGGGAGCCAATGTAGCTGTACTTGATTTTGAAGTTGTTTGAACTCTGAACTCTTGTTTTTTGGCCATCATACTTTTTTGTCAAGTTTTTGGGAATGTTTGTTTTGTTAGTTTGTTTGGTCCATCTTCCTTGTACATTTCCCCCATGTTTTTTTACATGTTATTTTTTTGACGTTTTTTTGCCCCACTCATATTTTTGCTGTTGCATTTTCATTTTTGTCATGTTTTTTTTTTTTTTTTTGCCTTCATCCTTTTGTGTCAAGGTGACTACTTGTTTTGCTTTTCGTTTTTTTGTCCATCTTTTCTGCTATTGTATTTCTCTTTCAAGCAAATAAGGAATTTTATTTCATTTACAAAAATGTTTAGGTTTTCCATGAACTATAATAACCTCGACATGTGTGCGTGTTGATTTGGTGTGTATGTGCCGCTTGTCAAGGAGTCATGTGTTTTGCTGGGTGTTTTGGCTGTCTTGTGTCAAAGTGTCCTCTCCCAAACGTTCAGGTAAGTTTATGAATAATGCAAGACGCATCCTCCCGGTGACAGCCCCCAACAACCCCCCCAGTCCGACAACACGGCCGCTAATCAAAAACGACACGTCCCAATGTCCGGGCGGACAACGCACGCGCACGCACGTCAAAAGGTGTATTTCCTGGAGGGGCAAACTCTCAGGAGAAAATGGCGTCCTGACGGAATTGGAATAATTTATTAGCTTGCGAGTTTAGCTTGACACTTAGCGGCGAGCTATTTATCTGCCAACTGGAGGGCGGCGACCAATCAGCTGGCTCGGAGCTAAATGAATCTGGCAAGCGCTCACTGCGCCTTCCCCTAGCGTTGGTCCAAAGGGAGCGTTGAAGACTAAAAATGGTGTCTTGACTTAGGAGTGTTTTGATTTACGAGCTGTTACTCGCACGGGACTCATTTTGGGTGAAGTAAAAATAAAATTCAGATTATGTTTTGCTTCCTAAAAAAAAAATGTGTTGACCTTTTGTTATCATTTTATTTTTTTGGTAAAATGTCTTTTGCCATTTAGTTCTTTGTCATTTGTTTATTTTGCTCGTTTTTTGGTACTTTGCTTCCTTTTCTCAAGTTGTCCTTATTTTTGTTGTTGTTGTCATTTGATCTCCTTTTTCTGGTCTTTTTGTTTTTTGTTTTTTTTGTTAATGCATTGTTGTCGTCTTTGTTAAGATGACTAACTTTCAGGACCACTGACGATGATAAAACTTCCGTCCAATCGCGTGGCTCCTTTTATCCTTCTGCTGTAAATTTAAATTAGTTTAACACTTCTAACTTAAAAAAAAATATTAGTAAAATATCCAATTATAATTCATTTAAAAATCAAGATTTTTTTTACTTTTAGTTTATAAAAAAGCTACCCACACTTCATAAAAAAAGATATTCATATATATATATATATATATATATATATATATATATATATATACTGTATATATTAGGGCTGTCAAACGATTAAAATTTTTAATCGAGTTAATTACAGCTTAAAAATTAATTAATCGTAAATAATCGCAATTAATCGCAATTCTAACCATTTATAAAATATGCCATATTTTTCTGTAAATTATATATTCTGTAAAATAAATTGTTGGAATGGAAAGATAAGACACAAGATGGATATATACGTTCAACATACGGTACATAAGGACTGTAGTGGGCATTTCACTCTACTGTCATTTAAATCTGTCTATGCTGTCCTCACTCCGAAGCGTCTACTTTTTCCAAAGCTAGACAGCTAGTGAACGACGCCCTAATAATCAGACTTCTTTATTTTTCATCTGATTTATTAATAAAATGGCCTCAAACCATTGTCCTCTTTAGACCGTCGTAAAACTACAAAAAAAAAAAAAGTACACAATGCATTGCATTAGCAACAACGTTAGCTTAGCATGCTATACAGGCTCACAAAACATAAACAAAAAGCGTCTCATACAAAAAATATAACATTTCGCTTACTAACATAATATGTGCATTATTTACAACAACCATACTTACGGACAAATCTTGTCCAAGGATCATATAAGCACAACATTACAACGTAGGCCGTCAGCCCGAGCTGTCCTGCAGCCATATTGAACTGGCAAGACAACAATAAACCATGTCGCAAAGCGACCACAAGAGTTCGCTGTTAGACAGCACAAAAAGCCTTGCTTACCAAACTTACCAAAAGGCAGAATACTGTCTGAGCGGGACATGTGCGTTAATTGCGTCAAATATTTTAACGTGATTAATTAAAAAACTTAATTACCGCGCGTTAACGCGATAATTTTGACAGCCCTAATACATATATATATATATATATATATATACAATCTAAAAAAGAATCCAAAAATTCAATTGGATGACTTAAAAAAAAAAAAAAAAAAAAAAACTATTTGTAATTTACTGGTGTTCATAAGTATTTGTATTTGTACCCCCAAGAATCGGCAATAATAATGACACTCAAAGAGTTGTCAGTTCACCTAAAGTCTACCTTTACCCCATGAGTAACCACCCTACCACCACCCGTTAGAGCTTAATATTGTCACCTGTGCACCTCGGTCAGTCATAATCCAACTGTTAGCATGGGCGAGACCAGAGAGCTTTCAAAAGACACCAGAGAAAAAAATGTTTAGCTCCACAAAGCTGGAAAAGGCTATGGGACATTTGGAAAGCAGCTTGGTGAGAATAAATCAACAGTTGCAGCAATTGTTAGAAAATGGAAAAGGCTAAATATGACTGATAATCTACATCGGACTGGGGCTCCATGTAAAATTTCTCCTCGTGGGGCATCACTCGTGATAAGGAAAAGTGAGGGCTCAGCCTAGAACTACATGGCAGGAGCTGGATGCACAGTTTCAAAGAACACTACAGTGCAATGGTTCAAAATCATGCATTGCTCAGAAGGTTCCCCTGTTGAAGCCAGTCCATGTGAAGGACCGTCTGAAGTTTGCCAGGGACCATCTGCATGATGCAGATGGGTCAATTGAGAAAATCATATGGTCAGATAAGACCAAAGTAGAACTTTTTCCATGCAAACTTTAAACGTCATGTACGGAGGAAAACGAAGGATGAGTACAATCGCAAGAACACCATCCCCACTGTGAAGTATGGGGCAGGAAACCTCATGCTTTGGGGCTGCTTTTCAGCAAAGGGGACAGGACGACTGTACTGTATAAAGCAGAGGATGAATGGTGAAATTTAACGTCAGATTTTGAGGCCCAACCTCCTTCCCTCAGTCAGAGACTTGAAGATGAGTCGTGTCGTCGTGACAATGATCCGAAGCACACAGCCAAGCTGATCAAGGAGTGGCTATGTAAAAAACATATCAAGGTTCTGGAGTGGCATAGCCAGTCTCTAGACCTCAATCCAATAGAACATCTTTGGATGGAGCTGAAACTTCAACGACAGCCCCGAAACCTGACAGATCTAGAGAAGATTTGTGTGGAGCAATGTGCCAAAATCCCTGTTTCCATATGTGATAACCTGGTGAAGAACTATAGAAACCGTCTGACCTCTGTAATTGCCAACAAAGGCTTCTGCACTAAATATAAATAGCACTGATTTTCTCAGGGGTACAAATACTTATGAACCCCAGTGAATTACAAATAAATGATTGAAAAATCACACAATGCGAGTTCTGGACTTTTTTAAAAAAATTTTATATAGATTATGTCTCTGAGTGGGAATTTATCTATGTTTGAAATTTCAGACCTCTACCTATGTTCTAAGTGGGTAAACTTGCAAAATCACAAGGGGTGAAAATACTTCTGCTCCTCACTGTATATATTTGACGCCTAAAGAAAAACATTTCTCTCAAATTCTTTGTTCTATGCTAACCTACTGGCAGTTTGAGCAAATATTCCATCTTTAAAGTTGGTTCAGTCAAGAAAAAAAGTTAAATTGTGATCAAGTACACAGAACATAAAAGAATATGCGACTGTGCGTACGCTGTATACTTGGGTGACGTTCCACCTTAATTTTGATTTATGGTGCGAGCATAAATTACGGAAAAAATGTTTTACAGTTCCATCCCAAATCTGGCTTGGTTCCAAAAGGGAATGAGCAACTAAATGTACAAAGTATATAAATATGTATCTAACATGTGACAAATACAAAATTGCATTTGTGTGCTTTATGATTGTTGGCATCTGATTGGCTGAGCTCATAACTGCTTTAGTAAAGCGTTGTTATTTGCTCAAAATTCAACATGCAACCATTTTAAAATAAGGAAATTGCCCTGCTCGACTCTTCCTAAACAAGCATGCCAGGCAGTGCTTAATTTGTTAATCATAAGGTACTGGAATGAGTTTCCAGTTATTACTACAACTCTTGATTTTTCTCCGATAGAGTGATTGGAACAGATACTTCTTTGTCACAAAAAACATTCATGAACTTTGGTTCTTTTATGACTTTATAATGTGTTAACAGAAAAAGTGATCAAATCTGCTGGGTCAAAAATATACATACAGCAACACGAATTAGCAATTTTGACTTCTCTGAGGCCATTTAAACAGGGCTCATTGGATGCAAACGCCCACAAACGCTACAATGGGAAAGTCAAAGGAGCTCAGTATGGATCTGAAGAAGCGAATCATTGACTTGAACAAGTCAGGAAAGTCACTTGGAGCCATTTCAAAGCAGCTGCAGGTCCCAAGAGCAACAGTGCAAACAATTGTTTGTAAGTATAAAGTGCATGGCACTGTTTTGTCACTGCCACGATCAGGAAGAAAACGCAAGCTATCACCTGCTGCTGAGAAAAAATTGGTCAAGAGGGTGAAGATTCAACCGAGAATCACCAAAAAGCAGATCTGCCAAGAATTAGAAGCTGCTGGAACACAGGTGTCAGTGTCCACAGTCAAGCGTGTTTTGCATCTCCATGGACTGAGAGGCTGCCGTGCAAGAAGGAAGCCCTTGCTCCAAAAGCGGCACCTTAAGGCTCGACTGAAGTTTGCTGCTGATCACATGGACAAAGATAAGACCTTCTGGAGGAAAGTTCTGTGGTCAGACGAAACAAAAATGAGCTGTTTGGCCACAATGCCCAGCAATATGTTTGGAGGAGAAAAGGTGAGGCGTTTAACCCCAAGTACACCATGCCTACCGTCAAGCACGGTGGTGGTAGTATTATGCTGTGGGGCTGTTTTGCTGCCAATGGAACTGGTGCTTTACAGAGAGTAAATGGGATAGTGAAGAAGGAGGATTACCTTCAAATTCTTCAAGATAACCTAAAGTCATTGGCCCGAAGATTGGGTCTTGGCCGCAGTTGGGTGTTCCAACAGGACAATGACCCCAAACACACATCAAAAGTGGTAATGGAATGGCTAAATCAGGCTAGAATTAAGGGTTTTCGAATTGCCTTCCCAAAGTCCTGACTTAAACCCCATTGAGAACTTGTGGACAATGTTGAAGAAACAAGTCCATGTCAGAAAGCCATCAAATTTAACTGAACTGCACCAATTCTGTGAAGAGGAGTGGTCAAAGATTCAACCAGAAGCTTGCCAGAAGCTTGTGGATGGCTACCAAAAGCGCCTAATTGAAGTGAAAATGGCCAAGGGACATGTTACCAAATATGAACGCTGCTGTATGTATATTTTTGACCCAGCAGATTTGATCACTTTTTCCTGTTCACCCATAATAAAGTCATAAAAGAACCAAACTTCATGAATGTTTTTTGTGACAAAGAAGTATCTGTTCCAATCACTCTATTGGAGAAAAATCAGAGTTGTAGAAATAACTGGAAACTGAAGAGAGCCATGACATTATGTTGTTCACAAGTGTATGTAAACTTTTGACAACAACTGTAGGACAGCACAGGGATGACGAGAAGGACACAGGTCCCGGAACATACGCAGAAAATGGTGCTGAAGACAGCAAATGCCCACTTGCCACGCTGTGGGACTTACAATCCTCAATTTCAGATAATATCCATGATATAAATGTTATGACAACAATTTACAATTATTTAGGCTATAATCTGCACAGTGCAGGCAATTGCCTACAGAACCACAGGTGGGACTTAGAGTACACAGTCAGCAATTAGCTTCTTAACAGTTGTAACTTGTAAAATATATAAAAATAATCACAGATTACAATAAATAACACAAACCTATTCTCTTGAGCGTTTCATCCCCCAGTCTTCTCTGGCCCCAAAGTTCCCACCCCTTACAAATTGTACAGCTCAAACATAAGGGGACTGGCCTGTTGCTCCGGCTGTTGGTGGTCCACCTGGCTGACTGCTTGCGCTGTAGCTGGCCCCCACTCTGGGTGGCGCTGAACTTGACCAGCTGCTGCCACGGTAGCAGCCTCCTGCCCCGGCTTGGCTGGCTGTCCATGAACCTGGCTAGCTGCTGCGGCGCTAGCCTCCTGCTGCAACCTGTCCTGTCTGTTAGCATGATCGCTGCAGCTGACCTCATCGCCGGTTGTTGCTTTTCTGACTCGTTTTTAACCACTTTCCTTCTTTTTGAAAAAACTGTCTTTTTGGCATGTTGAAATAGAGTTTGACCCAGGCCGCTTGCTCCCAAGATGCCGCAAATTTCCAAAGTTTTTTGTCAGGGGCCTGATTTGTTGGTCCAGCTTTTCGGTGTATCAACAAATCTTCTCTTTCAAATGACGTTAAAGTTTTATAAACAGGCATCCCCAAGGAGCCGCTGTCCCATTTTAGAGTGACCCGCATTGCCAATCTGGCGTAGAAGAAGTGGGCGAGTGTAAGGGGGAAAGAGAGAGGGAGCGAAAAGGAGAGTTGCGCGGGACTGTGGTGCTGACTGGCTGACTCTCCCCCTTTGGTTTTTGTTTAGTTAATAAAAGTCTCCATGCAACAGCCATCCGAGGCGTCTTTGCGTTTTTATACACTACATCACCTCCCCGAAGGAAGAACCGGACGTAGGAGCGACGACGAACAAGCCACGGAAATCGACAATCCACATATTATTATTATTTGCTATACACGAGAGGTGCCGGATCTTGTTCTGGCAGGATCCGGCACAAATTAACCCCGGACTATATGTAACACAAAAAGGTGTCCGAGAGTTTAATGGCATTAGCTAAAGATGCCGATTGATCGGGATGCTGATCGATCGGGTCCGATCACGTCATTTTCAAAGTATCAGAATCGGCAAAAAAATATCGGACATGCCTTTTTTAATATTTATATATACATTTTTTAATTAAATCGTTTTCTAACTGTTGCCACTGTAAGTAATTTAAATAGACGCCAATGATGTCGAGGTGGGAAACACACCACTAATTTTGTTACTGAAAGTCTGACCTGCATCAGAGTTAGCATAACATTATACTGTGTGAACTTGCTAACCTGCAAAACTCCAGTAGGAAGCTGCTTAGAGAGACATGTCCTTCTGTTTATGTTTTCTCCTGTTAACGTTAATTAAACTGTGAGAAATGTAGTGTACTCTGCTGGAAACTAGAGATCGATCGGGTCCGATCACGTAATTTTCAAAGTATCGGAATCGGCAAAAAAATATCGGACATGCCTTTTTAAATATATATATATATATTAGGGCTGTCAAAATTATCGCGTAAACGCGCGGTAATTAATTTTTTAAATTAATCACGTTAAAATATTTGACGCAATTAACGCACATGTCCCGCTCAGAAAGTACTCTGCCTTTTGGTATGTTTTACAGCAAGGCTTTTTTTGCTGTCCAACAGCGAACTCTTGTGGTCGCTTTGCGACATGGTTTATTATTTTCTTGCCAGTTCATCATGGCTGCACGACGTCTCGGGCTGATAATGTTGTGCTTATATGATCCTTGGACAAGATTTGTCCGTAAGTATGGTTGTTGTAAAGAATGTACATATTATGTTAGTAAGCGAAATGTTATATTTTTTGTATGAGACGCTTTTTGTTTATGTTTAGTGAACCTGTATAGCGTGCTAAGCTAACGTTGTTGCTAATGCAATGCTTGTGTACTTTTATTTTGTAGTTTTACGACGGTCTAAAGAGGACAATGGTTTGAGGCCATTTTATTAATAAATCAGATGAAAAAGGAAGAAGTCTAATTATTAAGGCGTCGTTCACTAGCTGTCTAGCTTTGGAAAAAGTAGACACTTCGGAGTGAGGACAGCATAGACAGATTTAAATGACAGTAGAGTGAAATGCCCACTACAGTCCTTATGTACCGTATGTTGAATGTATATATCCATCTTGTGTTTTATATTTCCATTCCAACAATTTATTTTACAGAATATATACAGTATATGACCATGTTTCACCCATAAAATCCCCCAAAAATCCATCTGTCCAACATATTATGTCTGTAACGTTAAATACAATTAGAAAACGATTTAATTAAAAAAAGGCATGGCCGATATATTTTTTGCCGATTCCGATACTTTGAAAATGACGTGATCGGACCCGACATCTCTACTACACATAAAATGTCACACATTGTGAACATGTGACGGAAACTACGGCACATTTTCGCCTCGTTCTCGTCTTGTCAGATAAAAACTGGCATTGGTTTTGTTATGTTTTAGTCTCACAAAACACATTTTTAGCTCATCGTCTCGTCATGAAAAATTGTTCGTTGACGAAATGTTTACGTTATAGCCATCGTTGACGAAAACAATGCTGCCTTTGGCATATGTCCAAAATAAAGCATGCATTCATTCATTCTCAGTACTGGTTTAAGTTCCAAGGCACATTTCCATATACAAACCCATACTAATATTACAGTAAAAACCCTGATTGATAGTCAACTAATTGCAAAGAATTATTAGTTTGTGTCACCCAATGAGTTACGATGGTGGACACGACTTACTGTAAAAATTTAGGACCCCCCCCAAATTGAAGTTGGAAAGCAGCATCGACGCGTTTGATGGACTCCGCGAGCATGTTAACAGGATTACCAGGAGATTAGCAGGAGATGATAAGATTCGGGGGCGTAATCCTCAGCGTGTGTTTGGCCACATGTGCGCGGCCTTTTCACATGCTAACTAGCGTGATCATTGTCCCGACGGGGAGTCCGTCCACGTAATCCATCCGCCATCGCTCTCCATTTAGGCACTCTCAATGACAAAAGGAGCGTTTAAATCCCCAATGACGAATCCCCCCCACTTTCCCCCCGATGGAAAAAAATGGCTGGGCTGGGCGAAGGTTAATTGAAGGTCACGGTGCGGGCCTGCGAGCCAGGATTTTTAAAAGGGCAATTAGCATTCAGATGAGCGGCTGTGCATGGACACAAATATATACAAATAATGCATTTAATCTATTTTAATTAAAAAATGATGGTCCAAATCGCTGACTTTCATAAAATAATGTGAAAAAATTAGGAAACCCCATTATATCGTCAGTTCTTTATTAAGACATGTTTACATATCAATGTCTGATCTTGTTTTTCTTTATCTCTGGAAAAGAAAGGGATTTAATTGCAGGTAAACAACAAAAATTAACTTTAACTCATTAAACCAAATATATACACAAAAATGCATATTCTAACTGAGGAAAAAGATCACAGTTGATCTCACATGTTCCTGAAGCACCCTCAGATACACGATAGAATTTATGGTGGATTCTATGACGCTGAGCTGGCCAGGTCCTGCTGTAGCAAAGCATCCCCAAACCATGAAACTTCCACCTCCATGTTTCACGGTTAGTATGAAGTTCTTTTGTCCTCTGTTCTGGTTTCCAAAGAACATTATTCCAGAAGTCCTGGTCTTTGTCTGCATTCACTCTGGGAAACTTCAGTCTGGCCTTCATGTTCTTCTTGGAGAGCAAAGGTTTCCTCCTTGCACAACTCTCATGAAGGTTAAACTTGTGAAGGAATCTGACCTTTTAGCCAGACTGCCGGAATCGCACCAGCCGACCGCAGAACCCGCGCTGGTGCAAATCAGATGACCCTGGTCGGCGGGACCCCGACATCTCTCAACTCCACGCGTTGACCTTAGTCTTAACCCTTTTTACTGATTCCATTTTGAAATGCTTAAAGATGGCTCATTAAAAACAAGTTGACAATTCATTTAGGTCGACAGCGATCAAACAGCAAGGCGAAAGGGAAACAGACTCAGGCCGGGAGGCAAGGTCACCCTATCACACATCAACAAAAGGTTCCCGAGAAAAAATAACCACGATTAGTTAAGCATTCAGTCTTTTGAAGGCTCTTGCGGGGCGGGAAGAAGGGTGTGTTTAGGATTATTGTCTGTTTGTGGATTGGACAGGAGGATTCAGAAGTTACTGTTGTCCGGGCAATGAGGGTTGTGGATTTTGCCACCTCAGCGTGAAATGGGCTCTTGTCAGTCGTGTTATCAGTTGGATTTCGGGTGTTCTCCGGTGTTCCTTGTGTTGGGACAGAGCGTCCTGCCATTTGTTCTGGACTGTCCGGGAGAACTGATTGCGAGAGTTGGTCAGTCAGTTGCATGTTGCACACGTGATAAGAAGGCGTCATGTATATTAATCCCCTATATTCAGCTTGTTTTCCTTAACCCATTTTATCCCGAATTTTCCCCAGACATGCAAACTACCAAACCGGATTGCCCCCTTTCAGTAATCAATAATAAAGAAAAAAATTATTTAAAAAAATATTGTTTTCTGGTCACTATTGTGACCGGCGGGTTGAAATGGGTTAATCTATGGTGTAAGTGCTATTTATTTTATATTGGGTGTGTTAGAGTAATACAAACAGTCGATCGGTAAATAAGAGAAAAGATACTAATCCCTGATTGATTATATTAAGTGTGTTAGAATTAGTGCTGCAACGATTAATCGATAAACTCGAGTATTCGATTAGAAAAAAAATATTCGAATTTTATTGCTTCGAGTATTCGTTTAATTAAAGTGGCATTGTAATGGTTTGTTTTGAAAGTGTTTGCATTTAGTTTTATCGATTAGGGTGGATACACTGCCCTCTGGTCTGCCTCATTTCACATAGCTAAAACTAACTGCTCCCTGTTAAGACCAATGTAAGCTAAGTTTTTGTTTGAGCTAATGTTTTTTTAATGCATTCATAATTTAGTTTATAGGTATATTTAGCTGATTTGTGGGAATATGTGTCTGAACCATTTGTTAAGAGCATTGTAAAAAAAAAAAAAAAAAAAAAAAAACTAGGGCTGTCAAACGATTAAAATTTTTAATCGAGTTAATGACAGCTTAAAAATTAATTAATCGTACTTAATCACAATTCAAACCATCTATGAATTATGCCATATTTTTTTGTAAATTATTATTGAATGGAAAGATAAGACAAGACGGATATATATATTCAACATACTGTACATAAGTACTGTATTTGTTTATTATAACAATAAATCAACAAGATGGCATTAACATAATTAACTGTTAAAGTGATCCATGGATAGAAAGACTTGTAGTTCTTAAAAGATAAATATTAGTACAAGTTATAGAAATTTTATATCAAAACCCCACTCAATGTTTTCGTTTTAATACAATTTGTAAAACTTTGAATCAAAAAAATAAACTAGTAGCTCGTCATTGTTGATGTCAATAATTACACAATGGTGCTGAAACCCATAAAATCAGTCACATCCAAGCGCCAGCAGAGGCCGACAAATCATCCAAAAACAAGTAACAAATGCACATCACACTGTGCTGTCATTTTTATCTGTTTGAGCGGGGCATGTGCATTAAATGCGTCAAATATTTTAACGTGATTAATTTAAAAAAATGAATTACCGCCCGTTAACGCAATAATTTTGACAGCCCTAAAAAAAAAACATTAGCATTTTAAAGCATTTAAGCTAGTGGACTTTTGCTATGTAAGTTAGCCAATTGTTATTTTGTTGTACATAGATCCTCATTTTTTATTTTTATTTAAATACCGTTTAAGGCTCAGCTCAGGTATTTTAATTTTTTATGTTCGTTATCCGATTACCCGATTATTCGAACTAACTTGTTAATCAATTAATCGACTACTAAAATAATCGACAGCTGCTGTTAGAATAATGCAAATGTACCTTCAAGAAAAGGTAACATCTTCTTCAGAAGGCTCTTTCTGATTGTAGAGGCATGCACTTTCACATCAACATTAGCAAGAGCCTGCTGTAGGTCCCGTGATGACATTTGAGGGTTTTTGAGGACTTCTTTTAGCATTGTGCGGTCTGCTCTCAGGGTGAACTTGCTTGGACGGCCAGACCTTGGCATTTTGGCAGTTTTTTTGAATGTCCTCTTATTTTCCGGACAGTGGAATGGCTGATTTTCTTTTCTTTTCCGAGCTTTTGAAATCCCTCACCAGACTCATAAGGGTCCACAATCTTCTTTCTGAAGGCCTCAGACAGCTCCTTTGATCTAACCATGGTGTTTTCTCTCACTGCAACAGTCAGGGGCACACCAAACTAAATGTGAGGTTAAAATAAGACAAGCCTCCTTCAAAACACTGGGTAATGATGATCTAATCATGTGTACCTGATGTGATGGACCTGTGTGTGATTTTAGCCATTTTAAGTGGGATTGAATATGGGGGTGTCCAAATTTATTCAACAGAAATGGCATTTATTTAAAATTACATTTTACAGAAAGTTATCTTTTTTTTCCAGTTTTAATTGTTTAGTTTTATCACTTGAATCCATCAAGATTGTTAAAATTGGTATTAAATATCCGTATGACCAAATATGTAAGAAAACACACAGGGTGTGTTCCATAGGGTGTCTTAATTTTTTCACATGACTGTAGTTTTTCTGTAAAGAAAAACGCAGCTCTGTTCTATTCAAAGTGATTTTATTTATCCAAGATTTGTTTTAACTCGTTAATCTCCACTGACTGTGGTAGATGTCCGATCCATTTGAACAGTTGTGAAATTTTTAGAGTCTGTGTGTGTGTGTGTAAACAGGTGCGCTCGTGAACGAGCGCGACGGTGACGGATGCGCCGTGACAGGCGAGCTAACAGGTGCTAGCGGCCGTGGAAAAAGCAAACAACGCTTTGCTTTTCCAATTTGGAGGAAAGTTGAAATTCGATTGGAAATACTGCGCTTAGATCATTTGAAAACGTATGAAACGTAGCCACTCAGTTTGACAGCTTTATGATTAATAAAGTGTTTTTAAGGACATTGAAACTGTGGAAAACTATAACACACATTACGAAATATTAGCTCCAGTTTTTTGTAATGTGGCTTGAACTAGGTGTAAAAAAAAAAAAAAAAAAAAAAAAAAAAAAAAAAAAAAAGTGTTGTAGGAGTTCTATGCCTGGGCCAAGGTCTGTTTGAGGTCCCGCAGCAACATGGACGCCATGACACTCTTCTCTGTGTTGACTGTCAGCAAGACGCTGTCTGTTTGCTCCTTCAGGTCCAGGAGAAGTAAAACCAGAACCTTGCTGCTCACCGTGCGACCCGCAAACCTAAGGGCATAAACACAGACGCTTGAGATGAAATTAGGGTTGTCCGATCTGATCACGTGATCGGAAATCTGGCCTGAGTACATCATTTTTAGGAGATTGGAATTTGGTGAAAAAGATCGGGTTATTAAAATGTATTTCTAATGTGAAGTATTAAGGGATATTAGCAACAAAATAATCCAGAGCAGTGCTTAATTTGTAAATCATAAGGTACCGGAACGCAAAGTACATATGGCACTGCAGGGATGACGAGACAGGCACAGGTCCGGGAACATATGCAGAAAATGGTGCTGAAAACAACACGCAAATGCCAGCTTGCCATGCTTTGGGACTTACAAGCCTCAATTTCAGATAATAATAATCTATGGTATAAATGTTATAAAAACAATTTACAATTATTTAAGCCATACTCTGCAAAGCACGGGCAATTGCCCATATAACCACAGGTGGGACTTACAGTACACAGTCTCAACAGGTCTAACTTGTATTAAAAAAAAAAAAAAAAAAAAAAAGATTGCAATAAATTACACAAATCTCCCATTATTATTAATTATAATAACGGGTGGGTTTGAGGAAGCTCTCTGATGGTCAGTTGCCGTGTATTAATGACGACATAACATGGCTGAATAATTAATACATGGCGAAGGCCTCATCACCAAATGTATCACTATGCCGTTATATTCACGCCTTTCGTACCACCAATGACGTTAAACAACAGAATCTCGTCTACTATTGCTTAAAAGATTGGCATGGCGGTCTATTAAGTATGCTTACCATATTTACAAAAATCTCGGTTCAGTACGTACCTCGGTTTTGAGGTCACGGTTCGGTTCCCTTTCGGTACAGTTAGAAAACAAAATGTTAAAATATAAATGTGCTAGTTGTTTATTACACACTTTTGTGCTTTCAACAAATGGAACATTAGCCTATACAAAGCTAGAATTCTGCTAAAAAAGTAGCAGGTATTTAAAGATAATCCAACAACAATTTGCCTTTCAGACCCCGCGTATTTTTCAGCTTTTTTTTCTGAAAGAAAGAGGAAAAAAGTCCTGTGCTAAAGAGAAAAGCCTTCCCATTGACAAAGATTTGAACATGTATTTTACAAATGAAATGCCTCAATCAAACATTTTTTTGTCTTATGAACTCTTTTCAAAAGCTTTATTGGTGGATTTTCTCAAGTTAAAGCACCACACAGAAATTAATGAATTTAATTGCGTAAGCAGGATGTGTGTATTATTCTTAGTATTTAATTACAGGAGTTTCAGCTCATTTCAATTTATTTAAAAAATGAGCAATTATTTATTTTACTATGTGTTTATATTTTACAAATGCGATGCAGTATTCAATTATATTGTATATTTTATGTTGTATAACTTTAGTTCCGATGTAGGTCCTACTTGTTTTGTTGTGGTAGGAGGGTTTTGTATTGAACACGGGGCCGTGTTGGTTAATATTATAGCAGAGAAGACAGCAGTAAATCAACAAAGACAAGTCAACTGTGCCCCGATCTACCACTCAAGAGATCTGATGGACTCAAAAAGTAGGTTACGATTGCATTAGATTAAAAATCAACCGGATCCACCGTATTTTTACATGGCAAGGCAAAGGCAAGGCAAATTTATTTATATAGCACAATTCAACACAAGGCAATTCAAAGTGCTTTACATCACGTGAAAACCATAAAAATCACATTTAAATCAACACAACGTAAAAACCAAGACAAAAGATCGCATTTAATCACAGAATAAAAATAAATAAATAAAAATAAAACAAAAATAGAAATAAAAGCAAAAACTACTACTACTAATAATCATTGAAATCAGCAATGGAGATAAGCACAAGAGGAATAGAAGGCAGGTAGATTGAAATATATAGACAGTTATGGATATGCAGTGCTAAACAAAAGCGTTTTTAGCCCTGATTTAAAGGAGCTAACAGTTTGAGCATACTTCAGACGTTCGGGTAACTTGTTCCAGAGGTGAGGAGCATAATAACTAAATGCTGCCTCACCCTGCTTGGTTCTTGTTCTTGGAACATGCAGAAGACCCGTTCCAGACGACCTTAGGGGTCTAGATGTCTCATAGGAATCTAACAAGTCAAGCATGTATTTTGGTCCAAGGCCATTAAGTGTTTTGTAGACGAGCAGTAGTATTTTATAGTCTATCCTTTGACTCACTGGAAGCCAGTGTAGCGATTTCAAAACCGGTGTAATGTGGTCCAGCTTCCTTGTATTTGTGAGGACTCTGGCTGCAGCATTCTGTACTAGCTGCAGCTTCCTGACTGATTTTTTATCAAGACCTGTAAATATACCGTTGCAGTAGTCCAATCTGCTGAAAACGAATGCATGCATAAGTTTTTCCATGTCTTGTTGAGTCAGAAGCCCCTTAATTCTGGTTATATTTTTTAGGTGGTAATAAGCGGATTTAGTGACGGACTTTAGATGGCTATCAAATTTTAGGTCTGAGTCAATAATTACGCCAAGGTTTCTGACTTGATTTGTAGCTGTAAGTGACATTGTGCTAAGTTGGCTGCTTATCTTTGACCTTTCCTTTTTTGGCCCAAAAATGATCACCTCTGTTTTCTCCACATTTAACTGGAGAAAATTCTGGCACATCCATTCATTGATTTGATGAATGCATTTACTCAGGGAGACTAAGGGACTATAATCATGTGGGGACACAGAAATGTACAGTTGTGTGTCATCTGCATAGGCGTGATAGGAGATGTCATACTGTTCCATTATCTGAGCTAACGGAAGCATATAGATGTTAAATAAGAGTGGTCCAAGAATTGACCCTTGAGGGACTCCACAAGTGAATTTGGTTCGTTCTGACTGATAATTTCCGATTGACACAAAGAAATCCCTATCATGTAAATAGGATGTGAACCACTGAAGAATAGTGTCAGTAAGCCCTACCCACTGTTCCAATCTGCTGAGTAGTATGTTGTGATCAATCGTGTCAAATGCGGCGCTGAGATCCAATAGTAGCAGAACAGATGATTTGCCTGCATCGGTATTCCGATGAATATCATTTAGGACTTTGATAAGCACAGTCTCGGTGCTGTGTTGTGGCTGAAATCCAGACTGAAATGAGTTAAAAAGATTGTTTTGGATCATAAAAGTCTGGATCTGTTCAAACACAACCCTTTCGATAATTTTCCCCAGGAATGTCAGATTTGATATTGGCCTGTAATTACTAATGGTTGAGGCATCCAGATTAGGTTTTTTTAGGAGAGGTTTTATTACTGCAGTTTTTAAAGTCTGAGGAAACTCTCCTGTTTGAAGGGAAGTATTTATAATCTGAAGTATGTCTGGGGCTATGCAATGAAAAACAGTTTTGAAAAAGTTTGAAGGAAGGATGTCAAGGCAGCATGTTGTGGGCTTTAGTTTCGACACAATTTCTGTTAAAGTGGCATAGTCCAAGAGGCTAAACTGTCTAAGATTGACGTGGGGGACATGTTGGGAGGCATTTAGTGTAACATTTGTTAATCCGGAGTTGCACACAGTCTGTCTAATCATTAGTACTTTGTGTGTAAAGAATGCTGCGAAATTATTACAGGACACCTCAGATGCCAATTCCTGAGGTATTGATGCTTGTGGGTTTGTCAGTTTGTCAACAACAGAAAATAGTGTGCGAGTATTGTTGGTGTTTCTACTAATGATCTCTGAAAAATATGATTGTCTAGCATTTTTCAGTTCCTGGTTGTATTTGCGAAGACTCTCTTTGTAGATATCATAAAAAACTAGGAGTTTGTTTTTTCGCCATCTGCGTTCTGCTCGTCTACAAACTGGCTTTTGTTTTATAGCTAGTATGGCATTTCTCCAGGGTGACCTCTTCTTTCTTGACAAAGTTTTTGTCTTAATCGGGGCAATAGTGTCCATTACAGTCATCACACCGGAACTGAAACTATTTACAAGTTCTTCCACTGGAGCTATTGTAGGGGTTAATAATGAGGCATAGGCCTGTGTGAATAACGCACATGTGTTATCACTTATGTAACGCTTCGTAATAAACTCTGTTTCCCTTTTCAGAGGATGGACAGGGGTGGTCATTTTAAACATTATGCAGTAGTGATCAGACAGAGCAACATCATTCACTGTGACCTCAGAGATGTTAAGACCTTTGGATATTATTAAGTCCAGTATGTGCCCTCTGTTATGTGTTGGAACTGTGACATGCTGAGATAAACCAAATGTATCCAAAATATTTAAAAGCTCTCTAGCACATCCTTCTTCAGGATTATCAACATGAATGTTAAAGTCACCCACTAAAACAACACAATCAAAGTCCATGCACACGGAAGACAGTATTTTGGTAAACTCATCAAAAAACATTGTGTTATACTTCGGTGGTCTGTAAATTGTTACCAAGGCAGCTCTGCAAGGGCTTTTTAGCTGAATGACAATATACTCAAAGGAATCAAACTGACCACATGAAATATTCGTGCATTGAAAACTGTCCCTGATCAGACTGGCAACCCCACCTCCTTTCTTATGGGTTCTTGGCGCACTAAAGAAATTGAAGTTTGCGGGGGTTGCCTCGATCAGAACTGTCGAACTCTTATCTTGATCTAACCAAGTTTCTGTTAGGAACAACATGTCAAGGTTATGTTTGCTGATAAAATCATTAATTAAGAAAGATTTGCCAGCTAAAGATCTAATATTTAGCAGAGCCAATTGGAGATGCCAGACTGGATTCACTGGTGAGTTTTGGGAATGACATACTATGGTTAACAGGTTGGCAGAGTTGATTGAACGTTTTTTATTTCTCACCAGTCTAGCCCTTTTTTTGTTGTTTATCACCACTGGGATTGTTGAGCATACATACTGTACTCCGTAAGGCCCCGGCTTTTGCTGGGACAGAAAAGTCTTTGTAATGTTGTCAAAGCGTGGACCCGGTGCACATCATATTGGTGTCGCAAACATGGCTTCCTCCACATGAGTGACTTCCGGCCCGATCCTAGCTAACGGTAGTAGCATTGAGGCAAGAGGGCCGCGTCAAATAATAAACTCTGTTCTTTTCGCGTGCGTCCCGTTGAGCCGCTTCTGGGATGCATCTAACACGCGGCCGCACTGCGACTGGTGTGCATTGGCTGACTCTAACTCCCGCGTTTCACTGCGTTCTCGCGGCGGCCACGTTGTCGCGCCGTTGACGTTTCTGGGTTATACTGTCCTACCGTGTTGGACAGTCATTATACCATCATTATAGTAGAGAAGACGGAGTAAATATAATCTACACAAAGAAACTGTAACCAGAACGACTCACAGCCTCGAAAAGTAAAGGTTATATTACGTCAGAAACTCGTTCGGTACGTGTCCGTTCCGAACCGAGCACCACGTACCGAAACGGTTCAATACTATTATATGTACCGTTACGCCCTTAATATTTACTATTTACTCCCAAAAATTCTACACCGCGAGCATGTCCGGAATCTCCTCCTCCTCTCCGTTTCTGGTTTTACTGCGTGTGTCAGTGGCAGTTGTGTGTCCTTTGGCCACCCACGACCTCACGTACGGGATTGGATTGAATTTAGCCAATGGAGGTCTTTTTTCTGTATCCGAAGCCAGGGCAGGGAAATGACAAAAGCCGGACTAACTCCGGTGGCATAAAATACCGTTCGAGAGGTTTAAGAAGGCGTCAGTTTAGACCATTATGCAGTAATTTAGCCCTGTCGTGCTGAATAAATGCATTTTTAAGATTTCATATTCCATTTAGCACAAGACTTATTTGTCATAACCATACAATTTATTTAGCAATTGGGGAAAAATACTTAGATAAAAAGAATATCCAATCTTGGAGAGACTAAAACAATAATGACATTTTGCTGCTCTTTGTCGCATTTTCCTTGTTCTGAATCTTCCCCCTCAATGGGATGAATTCAGAACCAGCTGAAATCGTTACTCTGCCAACGTCATCACCCACCTGTAGGCGCTAGATTCTATAATGACAGGCAGGGCTAAACGGCAAATTAAAAGACTAAATTCTCCTCATCTGCGCTTTGCCAAATTGTTTTTTTTATAGTCGCATCTTCTCAAAATATTCACATAATAATGCTATTTAAGATTTTTTTATGGTGTCACAGGCACTTTATGTGTTCCAATTTTGTGAATTAATAATCGTCAACAAAAATGTAATTGAATGACTAGTAATAGAAAAAAGTTTACAAAATTATTAGAATAGTTGAATAATTGTTAACAAGGTCTGCAGACTAATCAGGAGTAGAATAATCATTTGGGACAGCCCTACTTACCATGTAAACGGCCCTTACATTTCATCAAAAACTAACATTTTGGCTTTGCCGTCGACCGACAGGGAGCTCTTGGTGAGAGCCCCGCCCCTGAAAGCCCACTTTAAAACTCATTTTATGGACTGCCACTGTCTACTGAGTGGACTACGCCCCCCCCCTCGGGACTATGACGGTTCCCCTGCGTCCATCCCACTGAGGGAATTCCCGGTCGGGCGTTTCCGTGGAAACCCTCCCACGCACATGGTCCCCACATTGAGGGTCCTAACCAGAAGGCCGTGACCCGTTTCAAACCCTCATCGCGGGGACCCCCGCCCATCCCTGCCATCTGCCTCCATTTAGTGCGACAAGACCCCCCGCGGACGCCCGCTTAGGCCTGACAAACATCCCACAAAGGCGGCCACTTAGACCCATCTAAAGCCTGTCAAGAGCGGACAGGACGATGTGGCGAGTCCGCCAATTAGCATGGGGGGGCAAGCGCACACAATGCCACTGTGACCGGCGCCCCGAGTGTATGCTTCGTTCCCGGGAGAGCGTCTAAATTAACGTCAACGCATCGGATGGAGTTTATCATCTGCCTCTCGCTCGGCCTTAATTAAAATATTAGCCGCTCGTCTGGACGCCTCTTCAGCCCCCGCCACTTGAAATCACATCTCAAAAGCGGGCCCGAGGCGTCCGGCCACACGGGGCCTCCGCTAATGGATTTAGGAACTAAATCTAACGTTTACTCGGCCTGTTAACACCGTGCTTGGAGTGTAAACACTGTGTTTATGTACTCAACTGCAGAATTGGAAGGAGGAGGCCCTTTTCAAGTATTGATAACAACGTGGAAACCAAACATATCGCGACTAGAGCTGGGAATCTTTGGGCACCTAACGATTTGATTACGATTCAGAGGCTCCGATTCCATTATAAAAACGATTATTGATGCACCCCCGTCCTTTTTTTTTTTTTTTTTTAAATAAATGTTTTGTACATTAGTTCCAAAATTGTTCAAAAATCCTCTCAGGCTAAACCAAACTACAATTTCAGTATCAAGTTAGCATATAACAGTAAAGAAATATACAAAAATAGCAGTAAATAAAATACTCCAGACCCCATTCTGTATCAGCAGCTTTAAACTCCATTCAATTAATTCAATGTTGTGAATCAACTGTTAGTTGTTAAAATTGCTCCCGTTATGCCATAATTTCCCTTCTGTCTACTTTGTCAAAGTTTTAAAACTATTTCATCATTTAAAGATAGATTCCAGACATGATTCTGCTGATTTAGGAGTATTTTAGATAAAAAGTTAATTAGGTGCGCTACAACAGAGCCTTCTAGAGAAGTCGCTGCTTTAGTACTGCTTTAAGATGGCGGCTGTTTACTAACGCCGGAAAGTCTGTCATTTCGCATCTTGGTTCAATAATATTTGTTCTAACACCACCTTAGTCTGTTATTTTGCATCTAGTTCTACATGTATACAGTGTTGTTAATAACGGCGTTACAATATAACGGCGTTATTTTTTCCAGTAGTGGGTAATCTAATTAATTACTTTTCTCATCTTGGCAACGCCGTTACCGTTACTGAGGACGGAAAGGCATGCGTTACTATGCGTTACTATATTGGTCGAAAAGTCTGAGGGAGACGGACTCACCGAGACGACAGAGCAGAGCAGGAGCGGGGAGGAGGCAAGAAAGTTGTGACGCCGAGCAAACGCGATGCTAGGTAGCTCCAATAATACATGTTGTAGCCGATAGCAGACAAACTACGCTCGCATGTTATGGTAGATATGGTAGACATGGTAGATATCACATGTACTGTATATAGATATAACTAGATGCAAAATGACAGACATGGCACTAGATGCGTTAGTAGACAGCCGCCATCTTAAAGCAGTAGGCTTTTTAGGACGGCTCTGTTGTAGAGAACCTTCCTAGCGAACCTAAGTAACTTTTTATCTAAAATACTTCTAAATCGGCAAAATCTTGACTTGAATCTATCTTTAAATGATGAAACAGTTTTAAAACTTTCATATGTCGAAAGTAGAGAGAAGGGAACTAATGGAATAGTGGGAGCAATTTTAACAACTTTTTAACAGTTGATTCAGGGTAAAGGGTAAATTAGGGTAAAGAATTGGGCTCCACAAAAAACTTCACATAGTGCGGCCAATGTTTTTTTTGTTTTTTTGAGGGGAAAAAAAAAGTAATTATCACCAATTACTTTGCCAAGTAACTAATTACTCTTACATTCAGGTAATTGAGTTACTAACGCAATTACTTTTTGGGAGAAGTAATTTGTAACTATAATTACTTTTTTTCAGTAAGATTAACAACACTGCATGTATATGATATCTACTGTAGCCGTATGTTTGTAGCAACTAGCAACTGGGCGTTGTTTGTAGCGGCTGTCGGCCGCAGTCAGGTATGATTGTTTTTTTATCTAGCAGCATGAGTTGAACGTGATATTTACTCTCGGTCCGTTCCTCATTGCGTCCCAAAGACCGCGCTGACTGTGTTTTACTTCCGTTTTACTGGTATAAGTCAATAATCAGAATTTGGATGTTTGAATCGTTCTCGAATCTTCCACGGCCGAATCGCGAATAATCTAAGAATCGGAAATTTCACACGCCTCTAATCGCGACCGCACAAACCTTTTTACTGTATTTTTCAGAATATAAGAAGAGTGGGTCGTGCCGCGCATGCATTAATAGCGTTAAATATTTTAAGGTGATACATTTTAAAAAAAAACAAATTACCGCCGTTATCGGGATAAATTTGATAACCCTACCTTAAGCCTAAACTAAAGACTCTGGATGAGTGTAACATATTATGTCTGTAACGTTAAATACAATTCGAAAACGATTTAATTAAAATATATATATGGCGGAAAACACTCAGGTGACTTGAAGTTCCGCTTTGAGACCCCCAATTTGGCCAGATTTCAAAATGGTCCGATATGCATGTGTGATACATCATTGGAAAGTTTAAAATCTCAATTTTCTGGGGGAAGAAAAATTTTGAACAGGAGGGCATTTTTGAAAAAAAAAACAATTTTTTTTAAACAGCAAAACCATAACTGGAGGCGAGAGCACGCGAGAGTAGAATTAAAGATGCCACGATTTTAACGGCATATTATCGCGAACTTACCTTGTTTCGATCCAAAAACTCCATGTAGCATGTATAACTGAGTGTCAAGACACAGCTGTGAATGGCCACAGCCAGATTTTTGGGAGATTTTATGGGTGAAACATGGTGATATAACAAGGGTAGCGATGCAGAAATCGCAGACAACAAGGAGTGGTTGAGATTTTCTTTTTCATATAGTTACCCTTTTAAATGTTATTTTTCAAATGTTCTTTGATTGGATCAATAATTTATCATCTAATATATCGGGGAAAATGCGACAAAAAAAAACAAAAAACAATTAAGCGATAGTTATGAGGTAGATATCCGTGACATTTTTACAGACGCCAAATTTTTCATTGTGACGTAATTTGTTTAAAAATTTAAAATATGCGAGTGAATAATTTTTTAAAGTCGTTTTCTTTTTTTTAACTAAATATTAGACATCAATTAATGATTCTAAGCTAAAAATGACAGACATTTTGAATAACAAATATAATTACTTACCTTTTTATGGCTAGGTTGAAACAAAAACGGTTGCGCGACGTCTGTAAACGGGGGTTTCCAGGGTAAAACGGGCAAATTGAAAATAGTTCGGGGGCTTAATGAGCCATGAATCTGCTATGGCAGCATATAGACATGTTGTTCTATCAAACAAAACAGTTGTTTTGGCTTAAAATACAACAGTTTCTCTGCGAGAGGAGTGCAAGAGCAGAAACTGCTTTTTCAGTCTTGTCTGTGTTTTCCGCCATATATATATTAAGAAAAGGCATGGCCGATGTTTTTTTGTCGATTCCGATACTTTGAAAATGACGTGATCGGACCCGATCGATCTGGACATCTCTATTATTTACCCAAGTCAATAAAACTAAATGCAAACACTTCCAAAATAAACCATTACAATGCCACGTTAATTAAACGATTACTCGAAGCAGCAAAATTTAATTCAAATCTTTTTTTCTAATGGAATACTTGAGTTAATCGATTAATCGTTGCAGCACGACAGTCTTATGACAGTCTCATGACGCCGTTGTCAAATAAAGTGTTACCTGTTAATATCTTATGGTGTAAATATCCAGCTATACAGTGAGAACAGCTGCGGCTTACAGCCCAGTGCAACTTATCTATGAAGAAATACTGTTTTTCGTGTCAAATTTGGTGGGTGGCGGCTTATAGTCAGGTGCACCTTATAGTCTGAAAATTATGTATGTTTTTTTTTTTTTTTTTTAAAGAACTGGGGAAAAATAACAAATAATAGCCTCACTTTTGAGGAAAAACTGTCTTGTCCTGTGTGGAATCTCATCATAGAGAGTCAGGTGGGCAGAGCAGTTGTGGATGCGGGTGTCAAGCGGCGCACTAAATGGCTCATTGGTATTCCCGTGCACTCGCCACAGTTTGGGGCCTAAATAGCGCGCTAATTGCAGCCGGGCCAATAGCAAAGCAAAGCAGAGGCCGGCCAAGCAGGCAGATTGGCATCGATCTGCAGGGCTCTCCAATTACCCGCCATTCTCCTCGCTGCGCACAGCCCGCGCGGGTGCCATCTGCCTCCCCTTCACCCGGGATAAAGCCGGCCTCACCTTCACACACTGGACAGGCCCACGAGTGTCCTTCAAACTAGTGGTCAGACCGGCCAGATGGCCCGCTGGATACGAGGCCTCAACCTGCATTATTGACTTAATTACCACCACTGACGGCGGTTGACGTCCAAGCTTTGTTATTGTATATCTCCTGGATCCTAGACCTTTGAAAATTCATGTGTTAAAAGCAAATAAACGGCAGCTATTGAGCCTGACAACCTATGCTCGGGGACAGGCAGTCACGGAGCCAAAACTGCTGTGTAAGGCTGCAATGATTAAGTGACAACTAATCGATGATCGAATGAATTGACAACTATGTCAAACTTCGATGAATTGCTTAGCTATATTGCTAACCTAACAATGGTCTAAATCATCTTTTTTGAGCCCTCTTAATTGTAAATCTCTTATTTTTCAGTTTTATATTTTTAAATGTGGATGTATTTATTTTTTACTGTTAATATTGTCTGTTCTAATGTCATTTTCAAGAAATATTTATTAGAATATAAATTTTACATAAAGAAAAAACCCCTTAAAATTCTTTACTAATTGTCTCAATGTATTTTTGAGATTGCACTTTCAAAAGAGCATTGAATGCAAAATAACAATTTCTGAGTGTTTCTTCAAACTATTCAGAATTGCACTTTCATTTAAAAATAAAAATACCAGAGGTTAGCCTCAAACAGTATAAAAAAATAAATAAATGACTATAAGTACAACAAAAGAACAATAGAGCTTAAATGCTCCAAAATGCTAACAATTTTTTACAGTACTATTACTATTATTACATATTATTACAGTACGAGTACTATTATGACTATTACTATTACTATTACTATACTAACACGTCGTTCATACACATTCCCACAAAAAATGGCTAAATATACCTATAATCTAAATTACAAATGTATTAAAAAAAAAAACATTAACTAAAACAAAAACATACAACCTTACGTTGATCTTAACAAGGAGCAGCTGGATTCAGCTATTAGATATGAATTATGCAATATTGACTGTATGTATCCACCCAAATCAATAAAACTAAATGCAAACAAACCATTACAATGCCACTCTTAATTAAACAAATACTCAAAGCAAGAAAAGATTCAAAGCTTTTTTTTTTTAAAATTCGAATTACTCATGTTAATCGATTAATTGTTGCAGCATTAATTTCAACCATGCATGAATATAGAGGTAATGACGAAGAACACTCTTAGACAGCGCTTACGTACCACTACAGCACATCTTCAATGCTACAACTCCACCGTTACAACCCAGTTTACTATGTGAGCGGAGGAGAGATACTCGGGAAAAGGTAAAATTAAGTTAATGTAGCACTAATAAATAAAATTAACGTCACTGTACCTTGCTAACGTAACATTAGCCCTACTGATGGCAAGATTTCTATTACTGTATTGGCCCGAATATAAGACGCCCCTGATTATAAGATGACCCCCTCTTTTTCAAGACTCAAGTTTGAAAAAAGACTTTTTGAACACCAAATTATTTTTTATACAGAAAATAATTAATGTACATCTGAAACAAATGATTATAACAATATATTTGAGAGAAAAAGCATGTTATTTTGCCTCATTCAAATCTTACCGTATTGACCCAAATATAAGACTGTGTCTTTTGCATTGAAATAAGACAGAAAAAGTGGGAGTCGTCTTATATTCGGGGTCAAGGCATTATACCCATTCACGACGCTAGATAGGGCCAGATATCAATTAAGCGAAAGCTGAACTTGAGGAGCAATGTTCTGTCATGACAGATCTCAGCTACTCTCAAGTTTAACCAGTTTGCATTGTTTTATTGCAGTTTTTTCTTATTCAGATTTGTTTCAAGACTACAGTTACGGTTAGACCTCACTTTGATGGTTAATGCAGTTATTGCAATTAGGGCTGGGCGATATGGCCTTAAGTAAGTATCACGATAAATTGAGCAGATTTACCTCGATGACGATAAATGACGATAAATTCGCCAAAGTAGACTGTTATATAATTTGAAATTTTGAATAAATGCATGGAATACAAATTAACCGTTTCTTGTTAAATTTATTTAACCAGCTTTCAATCTAACAATTGCACATGCAGTCTAAACATTAAGTATTAAAAAAAACCTTGTAAACAATAAGAATTCTAGTGTCAACATTTATAACAGCTTGTATGACTTGGAAAATGTACAACATTATAAAAATCAATATGATGACTGTGCAAACATGTCATTCTAACACAAATGACTTGCAGCTTTAACAGTACACTTCAGACAATTTATTGGTAATGGCTGATGTGACATAATTATTCAACACAAGTGTTTACGTCAAGGTTTCAGTCCCCCCCCCCCCCCCCCCGAAACATTTTTTAATACATGCACCCTCCACACAGACACAACCAGATTATAGTTGTATTGCTCTGATGCCAATGAAACATTTAAGGTTTTATGATGGCAGAATAAAGCAAACACATACAGAAAAATAGCTGTGGCCATTAAACTGTCATATATAAGCTTCACTGTTGGATTAGGCTACTTTATGCTGAGTGCTTTACCATCATGAAACCTTTCAGAGAAATCACACAGAGATGCCAAATAACGCGACATGATGATTTCTACATGAAGTCCGTGCCCAGTCCACTCATTAATTTCAGCCGTTTCGACAAGGTTAGAGCCGCTGTCCGACTCTTTCACGTTCATTTGTAGCCATTGTTAGCTGCTAGCGTTAGCCTGTAGATTGGCTACCAGAAGAACGCACTGAAAGCATCCTCTCCTAATATCGTTAGAACCAGGGAGGACAGCGGGTGAAAGCCCGTCTGGAACCCGCCAAGAGTTTACTTAATGCCGGGTGAAAGTTTGGTGAAGCTAAATTAGCTAACTTAAGCCCGACTCCATCCCGTTTACTTTTAGCGTTAGCCGTTAGCATTAGCCTACCGGGCTTCTGTTTGATTGGCTTCCTGAAAACCACGTGACTCCATACGTAAGTACACTGTCTGTTTTCTTAAAGGGGAATGAACATAGCTGAACAACACAGCGTCAAAGCGGGATAAAAAGACAATATTTTCTTGTTTTATTAAATTACCGAATTTACCGACTTGGTCAAAATTACGTCGGTCATCGTGAAGAATTTCGGTGACGGTAACTTTTCGGTTTACCGCCCTGCTCTAATTGCAATTTTGTTTTTTTCCCCTCACAATAGATTGGTTTATTTACATTTCAAAAACCAGAAGCAATTCATTTATTAATGTTATTGCACTTTAGTTTACATATTTAAATGTTCGGATATTAAGATTTGAGTGAGGCAAAATAACATGTTTTTTCTCTCTCAAATATATTGTTATAATCATTTGTTTCAGATGTACTGTAATTATTTTCTGTACAAAAATTAATTTGGTGTTCAAAAAGTCTTTTTTTCAAACTTGACTCTTAAAAAAGTCTTAGAATCCGTGCCGTCTTATATTTGGGCCTCTACGGTAATATCTGAACATTTAAATATGTAAACTAAAGTGCAATCCCATTCGTAAATGAATGGCTTCTGGTTTTTGAAATGTAAATAAACCAATCTATTGTGACAAAACATCAAAATTGCAATAAATGCATTAACCATCAAAGTGAGGTCTAACTGTAACTGTAATCTTCAAACAAATCTGAATAAGGAAAAACATTGCAATAAAATAATGCAAACTGGTTAAACTTGAGAGTAGCTGAGATCGGTCATGACAGAATATTACTCCTCAAGTTCAGCATTCGCTTCAATGATATCTGGCGCCATCTAGCGTCGTGAATGGGTATAATGTCTAGACCCCGAATATAAGACGACTTCCACTTTTTCGGTCTTATTTCAATGCAAAAAACACCGTCTTATATTCGGGCCAATGCTCTACTTATGACTACTGCCAATGCGTGGCTAACACATCTTTCAAACAGGCTTTATTTAATCAATTTGGACAAACTTAAAACTTAACTAAAATTAGCTTGACACTAATGGAAATTCAATTGAGAAATGTGGAAAAAACTTAAATGATGTGTGTTGTAAAGCTTAATGACATCTTTAGCTAAGATTTTTTTTTTTTTTTTTTTTTTTTATAAGATCTTACGTTTTTCTGAGTGAAAGCAGTTAATTTATTGTTTTTTTCTAGTCACATCCGAGATGCAATTGTTGGCTGTTGTCAACAATGTACATTTAAAGTAAACACCTTGATTGTCTAAAATGGTTCAATAGTGAAATCTCTTGTTTTGTCCGTGGCGCATTTGCTACCGGGTCACTGAGAAATAGTAAATAATTTTTTAACGACCGCAGTCTGGCCTCTGCCTCTTGACTAATCCAAGTAGAGATTTGTGTGCGTCGCTGTCTCGTGGTTGGCTGCCATTACTGGGGTGTTTGCACAGCGTCATTCAATGTAAACGGTAACGTGAGCTGTTGGCTGCGATGTCTTCGGACAGCTTTTTTACGGTGAAAAGGCCACTTGCCGAGCCAGAAGAGGAGCCTACAACCAAGTCCATTCTGCATAATATATGGTTAAAAGTAGGGTTGTTCCGATCATTGTTTTTTGCTCCCGATCCGATCCCGATCGTTTTAGTTTGAGTATTTGCCAATCCCGATATTTCCCGATCTGATTGCTTTTTTTTGCTCCCAATTCAATTCCAATCAATCCCGATAATTTTTCCCGATCATATACATTTTGGCAATGCATTAAGAAAAAAATGAATAAAACTCGGACGAATACATACATTCAACATACAGTACATAAGAACTGTATTTGTTTATTATGACAATAAATCCTCAAGATGGCATTTACATTATTAACATTCTTTCTGTGAGAGGGATCCACGGATAGAAAGACTTGTGACTTTGTATATTATGACTAAATAGTGCCATCTAGTGTATTTGTTGAGCTTTCAGTAAATGATACTGTAGCCATGCCCAAATGCATGATGGGAAGTGGAAACATTACTGTGCATAGTGCTACCAATTGATATATCTTCTCTGCGTTGGGAAATAACATAAGGTGTTAAGAAAAAGATCAGTTGCTACCTTGCTTCCCCACATTGCTTCCCATGATATTTCTAATCGTTGGGAGAGGGATTGTAAGGCTTTAGCCAATTAAAAAAAAGGCACCAAACGCTGCCAAAATTCACCAATTCTGTACTCATTTTACGCTGCCTTTTATCTCTCTATATAGGTAAAACGGCGCCATTACAGATTGAGCGCGACAATGCGTGAGTGGATTAGTGCGGCGCATGCATTAATTGTGTTAAATATTTTAACGTGATACATTTTTAAAAAATTAATTAACGCCGTTATAGGGATAAATTTGATAACCCTACCTTAAGCCTAAACTAAAGACTCTGGATGAGTGTAACATATTATGTCTGTAACGTTAAATACAATTAGAAAACGATTTAATAATAAAAAAAAAAAAAAGTTAAAAAAAGGCATGGCCGATATTTTTTTGCCGATTCCGATACTTTGAAAATGACGTGATCGGACCCGATCGATCGGCATCTCTAGTTAAAAGCTAGCTAGGCAATAAAAGTGAATGCACTGAGAGCATTGTGGCGGAATGTATTGCTAAAGCCAAGAAACCTTTCACGATTCGAGAAAATCATATGCCTGCGACCAAGGATATTTGCCGTCAAGTTTTAAGTGTGTAGTAAGTTAAATTTCCCCTGGCCTTAATGTTTGTGTAATTTTATATTTACTGTAATTTTCTGCCACACATTGCCGGTCCGTGAAAAAAAAGGCCCACATCACACCGGTCTGTCGTGCAAATAAGGGTGGGGACTAGTCAGCCTGGTTTTGCTACATTGATGTGCAGGATGTAATTACTGTACAGTATATATCAAAATATAAAATCTAACTGAAGGCCATTTTTGGGGGTGGTTGTGTCCGCAGCATTACCATATTGCACCAATATTACAGATTTTGAAAATAATTGCTTTTACAAGTTCTCCGATAGCGGTGAAACACTGGGTGGAAAAAAAAACCTTGTCTGCCACGTTAAGGGTTAACTCCTAATTGAATTGTATTTTTCTAAACAAAGCAGCGCCTTGTTTGCGGGCCGGGTAACACTCCATCACATTTGCCTTCAAACCAACTGAAAAATGGAGCGCATTTATTTTATTCCGCTTGTTTAGACACAAACAAGAACAGCCTTTTCTACATTTGCTTTCCTGCTTGATTTATTGCCATCCTCCATTGCAGCAATCAATTTGGCTGCTTGGGCAGACTGCCCCGCCTCGCCTCCCCAACACCACCAGCACTGACACCCCCACAATGATTTTTTTCTACCCTTGTTAGAAGCAGTGCCGCCCCCTGCTGAGCAACACAAGAACTAGCTTTTATTTATTATGTTGCAAAGGCCATTGTATCATCATAAATAATCATAAATGAGAAATGTTGGATGACCCTGTTATTTACTGTTTGAAGAAAAAAAAAACTTAAAGTTATTTATTTTATTTTTAATCATTTGAAAATAACACTGGCAGGCGTGGACTTTAAATTGTAAATTTTCATTATTAGCTTGATACAAGCGAATACTGTATATCTTTTAAAAATATTTTTTTAAATTACAGTGACTGAAAGTGCATTTTTACTTAATGATTTTAGGGCTGCAACTTACGATTATTTTCATAATTGATTAATCGGAATATTAATTAAACGATTAATCGGATAAATCACCTTAAAATTTACCTCTGTGTTGTTTTCGGCATGTTTTAAGCAGCAATGAAGACAAAATGGATGACTATTTCCTTTAACTGTATCGACTATCAAATTCATAGGCAACAAATGTTTTGTTCGATTTAATTGATTAGTTGTTGCAGCCTTATTAAGGAGGTAGTTTAGACAGTAGGATGTCCGAAAATTAGCAAAAATGTGAATTGTTGTTTTCCAAAGTAAAAGATTTTTTTTTCAGGTCCTACTTTGAATTAACAAAAATATAATGAAGAAATCTGATAATATTGACAACCGAGAAGTTTTATATATGTTATAATTTTAAGAATTTAGACAAGTTTAAGGTGAAGAAGGTTCTAAGCCAGGGGTCGGCAACCCGTGTTTTGAGAGCTGCATGCGGCTCTTTAGCGGTGCCCTAGTGGCTCCATGGAGCACTTTCAAAAATGTTTGAAAATGGAAAAAGATGGTTGAGGGAAATATATTTTTTGTTTTGATATGGTTTCTGTAGGAGGACAAAAATGACACAAACATTCTTAACGTTTTCCAATGCTGTAAAAATGTGTAGAATAAATATTACATTTCAACACTTCTGTCAACGAAGATTTGCGTCATAATCGCGACACACGTTTCTATCGGCTGGGTGGGATGCCTGGCAGGTGGCTATTGTAAACAAACCGGCAGCCGAGTACCCAGTTGGAAGTGAGACAAAAAGTGGAAAATCCATTACTTCTGAAGAAAGAGGAAGCGCAAAAATAGATGTAATAAGTGGACTGCATCCACAAACTCCGCTATTGCTGCATGTTTTGTTGCAACCCGGTAGATAATAAAGCGTGGAAAACCTTTCACAGATGGTGAGTACCGTATTTTTCGGACTATAAGTCGCACCTGAGTATAAGTCGCATTTTTGGGGGAATTTTACTTGATGAAATCCAACACATAGAACAGATATTTAATCTTGAAAGGCAATTTAAAATAAAAATACAATAGAGAACAACATGGTGAATAAGTGTACAGTATGACAATGTTACATAATACTAAGGCTGTCAAAATTATCGCGTTAACGGGCGGTAATTATTTTTTAAAATTAATCACGTTAAAATATTTGACGCATTTAACGCATGTGCCCCACTCAAACAGATTAAAATGACAGCACAGTGTCATGTGCACTTGTTGTGTTTTGTCGCCCTCTGCTGGCGCTTGGGTGCGACTGATTTTATGGGTTTCAGCACCATGAGCATTGTGCAATTATTGACATCAACAATGGTGAGCTACTAATTTATTTTTTTCATTGAAAATTTTACAAATTTTATTAAAACAAGAACATTAAGAGGGGTTTTAATATAAAATTTCTACAACTTGTACTAACATTTATCTTTTAAGAACTACAAGTCTTTCGACCCATGGATCGTTTTAAGAGTGTTAATAATGTTAATGCCATCTTGTTGATTTATTGTTATAATAAACAAATACAGTACTAATGTACAGTATGTTGAATGTATAAATCCGTCTTGTGTCTTATCTTTCCATTCCAACAATAATTTACAGAAAAATATGCCTATTTTATAGATGGCTTGAATTGCGATTAATTATGATTAATTAATTTTTAAGCTGTGATTAACTCGATTTAAAATTTTAATCGTTTGACAGCCCTACATATTACATGAAGAACCAAATGCGAACATGGCCGGTATGTTAACGTAACATAGCTATCAAGAGTTATTCAGATAACTGTAGCATAAATAACATGCTAACAAGTTTACCAAGCCATCAGTGTCACTCCAAAACACCAAAATAACATATGAACTGATAATGTCTTAATAATTTCACACATAGGTCGTTCCTGAGTATAAGTCGCACCCCCAGCCAAACTATGAAAAAAACTGCGACTTATAGTCCGAAAAATACGGTACATAAAGGAGACATTCATCACCATATCAGAATACCAATTTGCAGACTTCAAAAACAAAATTGACATAATAAAGACAATCAAAGATATGCTCAGATAAGGGGCATGTTATGCACGTTCCATTTTTTTTGTTTTTGGAAACCTCAAGATAAAAATTACATCAAAAATCGGATTTCATGAGGTGGCATCATACAACAGAGTAGTCACGTGGTGCGCTGGATGCACTGCAGGGAAAATAAGCAATAAATCACGAAGGCTCATGATGTATTTTTAGCTGACTTCGTCATTTTGATAGTAGGCTAATATAGCTAATACAGATACATACAGCATGTGTTGCCTTCATTATTAGGCTTATTTAAGGCTTTTAATTTTTTGCGGCTCCAGACATATTTGTTTTTTGGTCTTTCAACATTTTGGGTTGCCGACCCGTTCTAAGCGATTAATCGGTTATCAAAATAGTTGTCGATTAATTTGCTTATCGATTACCGTATTTTTCGGACTATAAGTCGCAGTTTTTTTTTCATAGTTTGGCTGGGGGTGCGACTTATACTCTGGAGCGAATTATGTGTGAAATTATTAACTGATTATCAAATCATTTCACGTGTTATTTTGGTGTTTTGGAGTGACACTGATGGTTTGGTAAACTTGTTAGCATGTTCTTTACGCTATA
The DNA here is from genome assembly GCF_030265065.1 of Corythoichthys intestinalis. Lineage (NCBI taxonomy): Eukaryota > Metazoa > Chordata > Actinopteri > Syngnathiformes > Syngnathidae > Corythoichthys > Corythoichthys intestinalis. Next base: position 6,160,478 of record NC_080411.1, read on the forward strand.
ACTCTTAATAGCTATGTTACGTTAACATACCGGGCACGTTCGCATTTTGTTGTTCATGCATCACGTAACATATTATAACATATTATACTGTACACTTATTCAGCATGTTGTTCTCTATTGTATTTTTATTTTAAATTGCCTTTCAAGATGACATACTGTATCTGTTCAATGTGTTGGATTTCATCAAGTAAATTTCCCCCAACAATGCGATTTATACTCTGGTGCGACTTATAGTCCGAAAAATATGGTAAGACTAATAAGTATTTTCATCCAAAAGACTAAAATGAAAATTAAAATGGCTGCCAAAAACTGTCCAATCCATTTTGAGTGGGACCCTGGCAAATATTAACTCATTTGCTCCCCAAAACGTATAAATACGTTCTATTTTTAATTGCTTCCGTGTCCCAAAGACGTATTTATAAGTCTTTTACGTGTTTTTTTTTTTTTCCAAAAAAGACAGCTCCAAAGCACAAAGCTGAAAATCAATTTTAAAGCAATAAAACTGGCCACTGGAAGGCAGTCGCGCATTTGGTGAGACCCACAACCCGATTCAACGGCAACGAACGGCCAAGCCGCACGGCCGGGCGCCGGTGGAAGACGACCGAATGGATGCCAGGCGGCGGACGACCGAGCAGAACAAACGGTAGGACGCCCGGGATGCCAGGTGCTGGACGACCGAGCAGAACGACCGGGACCACTAGTGCAGCGGATGATGCCTTTGAGTCCGTTCTGCTCGCGAGCAGAGCCCGCAGAGACTCAAAAAAATCCATCTTTATGAGACAGACGGCAATGAGGGAAAAGTTTAACCGGCTGTCGCGGCCAGAACAGCGTCATTTTTCAGTTAGTTACGTGTAAATAAATTGTTACTTTGCTATCAAAAGCTCCATTTGTCTTGTTGTTTATCTAATTTTGTAAAAGGAAAACATTATTCAGATGTTTGGGATGTAACTAAAGCAAAAAATAGCTGTGTATATAAAAGTTATGTTTGAAATGTATGCTCCCACAAAAAGCTCAATTTCTCAGTTTTTCCATCAGAAATTTGAAAATTGCTCAAACTAAGCGATTTTCTAATGCTGATTTCTAAAGAATGGAAAAAGATATGAACTAACTTTTTCTACTGCTGAAAGAAAAGTCTAGTCTTTCTTTTGGTGGGTTCCATGTTTATATAGCAATAGAACAGAATTTTCAGTAGGCCTTGCAAAATCAGTCAAAATCCAGTAAAACGGCCAGGAGCGAAGGGCCTTGCTCCGGTGAAAATGGCTGGGGGTGAATGAGTTAATCACGGAATCATCCAAAAAATCAATCGTTAAAATTTACATAGTAATTGCAGAATTAGTTGAGATTCATTGACGCGTTCACTACAAATGATCATGTTTCTTCTGCCATTGACAACGATAGATGTCCAATCCATTTGACCTGGGTCGGATGTCTATCTCCTTCAATGGCAACCCATGGGTTAACCATATGGAGCAAACGCTCAATTGTTTTCAAACTAGACAGTGTGATTGATTGACAAAATGCTGTTTAGTCACAAGGCCGTGCAACGTCTTCTATCGGACATTGACATTGATTTCTGTGGCTCCGCCTTCAATCTATAGGAATCGGTCACACGTGAGTGAGGACAAAGAGGAAGTGGAAGGAGCGACAGATGGAGGAAGAGCAGCTCTAATTATCTCTCAAGGTGTGCGCGACAGAGGAGGAAGCTCATTAGCGCACTCCGTGTACACCAATTACACAGTCGGCCATCTTGGGGCATTCTCCAGGCATGTCCACAAGCACACACACCCTTAAAATTTCCTTTTTTTGTTTGTTTACACAAAATTTAGCTCACCTTAGTACATGACTTTCTGAGGAGGCCACCGCGCCCACGTTGGCAACTGAAAGGACACGTTCGGCGACAGCTTGGTCTGAAATGTCAGGCGTCGCCATGACAATGGTTGCCGAGGTTTCGTTCATTCCTCGGAGTTTACCTGCCAGAACACAAATGCGTGTTCAAGTACTGTTGAAAGTTTGAAGGGGTTAGTGTTATATTGTGACAATAAACCACTACTTCTTTTAGAATTGAATAGAATTTTTTGACATTAGGCTTAATCTTCGAGCTAGCTGGGCTTAAATTAGTCGGTGGAGTTGATTTCAACAGATTCTGTGCAGTTTGTTAGTTATTTATTGTTGGGTCTAAAACACCTTCAATTTAGCTGTTGACCCAGAGCGAGGTGACAAAGGCAGGACACAAGGAGGCAGGAGTCAGAGAGTAGACTTTTACCAAGCTGCAGTTTGGGGAGAGGTCTGAGATTGGGCAACGTGACTAAGAGCGTCTCATCGAAGTCTCTCTCAGAGCTCCCCGCGCTGCTGACATTTATTGAGGGCTTGTTGCTGGGCAGAATATAGTTACAAAACGTGGCAGTTTCGATCGGGCAAGTTCCTTATTCTAGTCATTGATTAAATTAACAGTCACACTCATTGATTAAATTAACAGTCACACTCTTGAGTGAGCAAGATAACTTTGTTTTGAACACACATTTGCATTCGAAGTAGCTTGGTGGAAAAGTACTGAGACGTTGTGTGATGAATCAACACATGTGTGTGTACCTATTTATCAGCAGAATGTGAGCAATTGCCGGTAAAAAAAATGTAAGCACATGATTATGGGCGAAAACTATATTCTTCATAATAGCTTGGGAGAGCGCGTATAATAGCTGTGGTAGAGCAAACTTGTATAACCCGCAGAGTATAATGGTCATACATTCAAGCATATCTTACATTTATTAATTTCAGGGCTCCAGACTGGCTATGCTAGCACAAGTCAATGTTCCTTTCCTAGCATGCCAATAAAAAAAATATTAAGAGATAGTCAAGTAAATTCAAAATGCAGATCGTTGTTCAAAATACGCATGCGGCCAAAACAATGTCACACCAAACTGCCGTAATTCATTTATTTCTGCAGGACTATTTTTTTTAGATGCGTAATAAGACCACAATAGAGAGATGTGCTTCGGCCACTCGTGCTCATGCTGCATTCGAAGAAGGTGGGAAGTCGTACTTATCCCACTCGGATGGTACTAGTTGTGACCTCCAAGCTTTACGAGCGTTTTTTTATTTTGGCCGTCAAAAGGCTTGGCTACCTGTGGCTGGTTTGACGGATTTGAGAGAAAAAAAAAAAAAGGACATTGACAGTGTGTGCTACAACTAAGTTGTTATTTATGTTATTAATGTGAAAAAATTAGGGCACTCTTAAATATTCAGTTCTTGGTTAAGAAATGTTCACATATCAATGTCTGATCTTGTTTTTCTTTACCTCTGGAAAAGAATGATTTAATTGGAGGTAAACAAAAAATAACATTGTTTTACTCTTGAAACCAAATATATAAAAAAATGCACACTCTAACTGAGGAAAAAGTTAGGACACCCTACCACCTAATAGCAAGTGTTACCCCCTTTGGCTTAAATAACTTCAGTGAGACACTTTTTGTAGCCGTCTACCAGTCTTTGACCTCGGTCTGAAGAAAGTTTGGCCCACTCCTAGACGCAGAATACTTTCAACATTGAGATGTTTGAGGGGTTTCTTGCATGTACAGCAAGTCATGTACGTTTCAAGTCACCACATAGCATCTCAATGGGATTAAGATCTGGGCTTTGACTCGGCCATTCCAGGACTCTCAATTACTTCCTTTTCAGCCAGTCCTAGGTGGATTTTCTAGTATGTTTTGGGTCATTGTCATGTTGCAGGATCCAGTTTCGCTTCAGTTTTAAGTTTTTCACAGATGATGTCACATGTTCCTAAAGCACCCTCTGATACACTATAGAATTCATGGTGGATTCTATGATAGTGTGCAGGCCAGGTCCTGTTGAAGAAAAGCATCCCCAAACCATGACACTTCCACCTCCATGCTTCACAGTTGGTATGAGGTTCTTTTCCTGGAATGCTGTATTGGGTTTACGCAATACATGTCCTCTGTGGTGCCAAAAGAATTCAATTTTAGATTCATCTGTCCAAAGAACATTATTCCAGAAGTCCTGTTCTTTGTCGACATTCACGCTGGCAAACGTCGTTCTTGGAGAGCAAAGGTTTCCTCCTTGCACTCCTCCCATGAAGGTTAAACTTGTGAAGTCTCTTTCTGATTGTAGAGGCATGCACTTTCACATCAACAGTAGCTAGAGCATGCTGTAGGTCCCCTGATGACATTTTAGGGTTTTTGAAGACTTCTTTGGCATCTTGCGGTCTGCTCTCGGGGTGAAGTTGCTTGGAAGGCCAGGCCTGGGCATGTTGGCAGTTGTTTTGAATGTCCTCCAGTTGTAGACTATTTTCCGGACAGTGGAATGGCTGATTTTATACTATTTTGAAATCCCTTACCAGACTCATAAGCGTCTACAATCTTCTTTCTGAAGGCCTCAGACAGCTCCTTTGATCTCACCATGGTGTTTTCTCTCATTTCAACAGTCAGGGGCACACCAAACTAAATGTATAGGTTAAATCAGGCAAGCTTCCTTCAAAACAGTGGGTAATGATATTCTAACCATGTGCACCTGATGCGATACACCTGTGTGTGATTTTAACCATTTTAAGTGGGATTGAAAGTGGAGGTGTCCAAATTTATTCCTCAACAGAAATTGCATTTATTTCAAATTACATTTCACAAGAAGTTATAAGAAAAACATCTTTTTTCAGTTTTAACTGTTTAGTTCTATTACTTGAATCTCTCAAGATTGTTAAAATTGCCATATGACCAAATATATTAGAAAAAACACAGGCTACCATTGGTTGTCCTAATTTCTTCACATGACTGTATATGTATATTTGTGCCATGACTCACTTTGTTCCTTGGAGAAGTCTGTCTCACTGAGGGTGCAGGGCGTCAGAAGCTCCCCCACGGCAGGCTGTATTGAAACACTAAAGCGCTCCTCTTTGGTGCTGAACAGCCACAAAAACAAACATCACTTGGTTTACACTTTCTTCACCAATTCAATTCCAACATCTTTCTTTTTAGCGGCAGGATGGATTCCGTTGTGCCAAGCACATTTTCTCATAAAATGGTATAGATTGGCATTTAGTGATCGGACGCGCACCAGGACCTGATTATTGGGAGAATAATTGTTATCTCAGAGAAGTGCTGATCAATTGTGGCTGTAGCGTCAAGTTGGAATGCAATAAGAGGAGAGAAGTGATAGTATAACCGTCCAGGCTGTGACTACTTCAAATCATTCTCCATATCATTTCAACTGGACTTGCTTCCATATTTCATGGTTTCTTTTTCCACATACAGGTGATGCTTCAGATAAGTTTTGTGATTTTCTGTCACATTGTTTATTGCTCAGCCAAATCAACTCACCAACAAAAGGCAAATGTAAAATTATGTTTGGTGCTTTTTATATATTAATACAGTAGTACCTCTACATACGAAGTTAATTCGGACCTTGTTTGTAAGTCGAAATGGTCTTATGTCGAGCCGCATTTTTCCATAAGAATACATTATAATTCCATTAATTTGTTCCACAGTCCGAAAACCTACAATAAATCCTTAATAAATACTGCTGGTACTATTACAAGTGGCAATTACACATAGCAAAACCAATAAATTATTAATGAAAACCGGAATGATAAAATAATAATTCCTGTAATAATATGACCAATTGAGTTCTAATGTGACAGACGTGTTTTGCGTGCTGTACCTAAACGCACCGCGTCGCTGACGTGATAGAGACAGGGAGCGGTGCGGTTGAGTGTTTACTTTCACTTTCCATGTTTTGTTGAGAACACAGTCAACCGCGGTGGACAGTAGGCGTGTTGTCTTGGACAAGTTCTGAAATAAATGCTAAAAACTAGGGCTGTCAAAATTATCGCGTTAACGGGCAGTACTTAATTTTTTTGATTAATCACGTTAAAATATTTGACGCAATTAACGCACATGCCCCGCTCAAACAGATTAAAATGACAGTACAGTGTAATGTCCGCTTGTTACTTGTTTTTTGGTGTTTGGCGCCCTCTGCTGGCGCTTGGGTCCAACTGATTTTATGGGTTAGTACCATGAGTGAGCATGGTGTACTTATTGAGATCAACAATGGCGAGCTACTAGTTTATTTTTTGATTGAAAATTTTACAAGTTTAATATAAAATTTCTATAACTTGTACTAACATTTATCTTTTAAGAACGACAAGTATTTCTACCCATGGATCGCTTTAAAAGTATGTTAATAATGTTAATGCCATCTTGTTGATTTATTGTTATAATAAACAAATACAGTACTTATGTACAGTATGTTGAATGTATATATCCGTCTTGTGTCTTATCTTTCCATTCCAACAATAATTTACAGAATAATATGGCATATTTTATACATGGTTTGAATTGCAATTAATTACAATTATTAAGTTGTGATTAACTCGATTAAAAAATTTAATCGTTTGACAGCCCTACTAAAAACCTGACAAAGCTGGCGATTTCTTTGGCGATGTTACTACAATAATAATTGTCACCTTAACTTATAAAGACTGGCGAACGGAGGTCAGAGGACGACCGTGAGCTAGTTGTTGAGCTAGTTCATGGATGCGCACCCCACGCTGATATTTTTCTATAGTTTGCATCTTCATTTCAATGGTAAGCGTCACCTTTTTCCTTGTTTCACCACCTGTACCAACTTTTTTGAAACCTGTGTTGATTTGTCTCACAAGAAAATCCGCCGTGCGTCCATCTCTGGCGCTGTCATGTCGTATTTCGAGCATGTCGTCGGATGTAGAAACAAATTCAAAGTCAAATTTTACGTCGGATGTAGAAAAGATCGTGTCTCAAAGCGATCGTATGTTGAGGTACCACTGTACATGCTTGTTATATATAAATACATAATTTTCTTTCTAAAATTTTTTTCTTTTTCTTGTTTGATCTTTTCTGTATTAGAGCTGAAACGAATACTCGAGTTTAAAAACTGATCCGAGTAATTTTATTCACCTCGAGTATTCGTTTATTTTGACAGCTCTAAGCATCACGTTTTGCTCGGACTACTTTTAATGCGGGACAACGCGCTGATGTCACGTGCGTAGAGGAAGAAGCAAAAAAAAAAAAAAACTTACTGCAGCAGACAGCCGCTACAAACGACTCCGACGTTGCAAAATACTAGCCTGCACATGCTACGTTAGTTGCAGTTAGCTCTGATGAGTCTCATAGAGATCACATGTATGTTGAACTAGATGCACAATGACAGACTAGGCCGTGTCTGGGCAGCGTTAGCAAACAACCGCCATCTTAAAGCAGTAGAGCGCTAAGCGCTAACAAAGAGCGCTAAGCGCTAATATATAAGATTAACTTTACTGTCACTACTAGCTCACGTAACGTTAGCCCTGCGGAGGGCTAGGTTTCTATTAATTAAGACCACTTTCGATGCGTGGCTAACGTGTCTTACATACAGGCTTTAACATAAGATAGCGTTGTGGAGTGATTAGGGTGTCAAATAAAAACTCACTAATGCTAACTATCAATTTTAGCTCAGTAGTCATTGCTGGATAAAACACCAAGTAGCACTAGTCCCTAATGTGCTCCAATACAGCCTGTATCATACATTTATTTTGAACACTGCAAAAATTCAAAATCCTATCAGGACTTACAGTTTAGACTAACTTAAAACTTTACTAGAACTTAAAAATGGCTTGACACAAATAAAAATTCAATTGAAAAACGTGGGAAAAAATCGTAACTTTTAAGCGATGTGTGTTATCAAGCGTAAAGGCATTTTTAGGTGTGTGTATGTATATATATATATATATAATATATATATATATATAGTGAATTAGTCTTTTTTTTTATTCTAGTTACATCTGAGATGCAATTGTTGGCTGTTTGCAACAATACACATCAAAAATAAAGACATTGATTGACTGAAAATGATAAAATGTCTTGTTTTCTCATGTATATCTATAATTGCTCTTCACCTAAAAATATATTTGTTTTATCCGATTACTCGATTAATCGATAGAATTTTCAGTCGATTACTCGATTACTAAAATATTCGATAGCTGCAGCCCTATTCTGTATACTCTATACGAATACAATACATAATTTTCAAAATTATTTTATCGTTTTACCTTTCTCTTTAAATATACATTTTGTTTTATTTAAATAAAATAATTTCCTTTCTATTTTTTTTTTTTTAAATTGTTTGATATTTTCCTGTAAATATACATTATATATACAGTGGGGAGAACAAGTATTTGATACACTGGCAATAGGAAAACCCATTGGCAGTGTATCAAATACTTGTTCTCCCCACTGTATATATGAATACATAAATTTCTTTCATAAAATTGTATTTTTTTATTGTTTGATCTTTTTCTATAAATATATATATTTTGTTTTATACACAGACTAAACGATAATATATTGACGGAACACGGAGCCGATTAATAGGGGGCCTGCATTGTTGGCGTGGCCGTCAACGCCAAACGAGTGGAATCACAGACAAAGAGCATTTTCCGTTGAAATTTCTTGTGAATACATGCTTAAATCCCTGAATTCTTTATAGATATGGATGTAAAACAGTCTCGATTCGTGGTTAAAAGCAAAAAAACAGTGCCGTTAGCATTTAATTGAGGTAAATATTGCGAAATATGACGCCAACGCCGTAGAGGCTAATTTTGTCCCATTGATTTTTTTTCACAACGTTTCAAAATGCATACATGGTACGAAAAAATATAATAATTACCTTGAATCCTCAAACAAATCACTCCTGAGATAATCCTTCCTGTTTGTATGCGGTACAACTTTCGTACTTTTTCAACCTAAATCCGGTGTTAGATCGCTGCGTGCGTGTGTTTGAGAATAACTCCTCTTGATGCTGGGTGTGGGGAGGCCCCCTACTTAAAGGCGTGACACAGTGTCTGATGGTTGTGACCCGTCAATATAATTATGAAGTCTATGGATTTATATACAGTGTATGAAAATAGATAATTTTCATTCTATAAATTTTTTTTTTCTTTTTCTGTAAATATACATTTTGTGTTTTATATATATATGAAAGGATAATTTTCCCCAAATTTTTTTCCTTTTTAAAATAGTTGTATTTTTTAATTTTGCTGATATATACACGTTTACATTTTAAAATGGTATTTTTTACTTTTTTGTTATATTTTTTTTATTTTATAATATATATACAGAATTATATATAACTGTTATTGTATATTGTATATATATTTTTTAAATTTTTTTTATTAATTATATAATTATTATTTTGCTTTTATTATTTTCTTTTTCATTTTGTTTTTTTTTAATGAATACATCATTACTTACTATTTTCTCATTCATGGCCATTGACTGCCATAGACCCTGTCCATCCAAACAGATTGGACCACAATCGCCATCAATTTCAACCAGTGAGTTATATATCGATTTTAATTAAAACAATAAAAATCTTACCACAGTTGGAAGTTGGCCGCCTGCGTGGAGTCATTGAAGTCGATGCCCATGGAAACGGTGACGGAGGCCTCCGGATCCAAGCGCTCTGCGGGGGTGGAGGAGTTTCTCGTGAGCGACAAGGGTGGTGAGTAGGAAGAAGGGGGCGGGGTCGGCAGAGTGGAACCGACAGGTATAACCGCGGCTTGTTTGTTAGCTGGCAAAGCAAGGCCGAATGTGTGTGTGTGAAGCCCGTCCTTCAATCTCGCAGACTCGTTTCCACGACAACAAGCTGCTGATGTACAACAAGGAGATGAGGTGCGACAACCGTTGAAAGAATCCAGACAAAAACGCTGCAATAGCTGAAAATTCGACACACGCAGACCAGATTAAAAAAAAAAAAAAAAAAAAAAACGTTTCGAGCTCAGCCGTTGAGTTGTTGATCCCGGTTGATGTTCACGAGAAAACTGGCGCCAAAACTTGAGAATGGATATTTAAACACCAAAACTTTCATCATTCGGTGGTAGTTAGTGGACTTAATGATAAAAAATCATGTGAAACGGCATAGATGGGAAATGGCGACATTCTAACCCCACCAAAAAAGCTACTTTAATGATAGAATACAGTGATCCCTCGTTTTTCGCCGTTAACGGGCACCAGAACCCGCCACGATAAATGAAAAACCGCAAAATATTGAAGTGTGTGTGTCCAGTGTATTTATTTTGATGTAGCATTGGAAATAGATACGTATAAGACTTTACTCCCCAATGTATAATTAAAAAAAAAAAAAAAGTATATATATAGTATATTTTAATTAGGGCTGTCAAAATTAATTTTTTTAATTAATCACGTTAAAATATTTGACGCAATTAACGCACATGTCCCGCTCAGAAAGTATTCTGCCTTTTGGTAAGTTTTACAGCAAGACTTTTTTTTCTTTCCAGTTCATTATGGCTGCACGACGTCTCGGGCTGATAATGTTGTGCTTATATGATCCTTGGACAAGATTTGTCCGTAAGTATGGTTGTTGTAAAGAATGTACATATTATGTTAGTAAGCGAAATGTTATATTTTTTGTATGAGACGCTTTTTGTTTATGTTTAGTGAACCTGTATAGCGTGCTAAGCTAACGTTGTTGCTAATGCAATGCTTGTGTACTTTTTTTTGGTAGTTTTACGACGGTCTAAAGAGGACAATGGTTTGAGGCCATTTTATTAATAAATCTGATGAAAAAGGAAGAAGTCTAATTATTAAGGCGTCGTTCACTAGCTGTCTAGCTTTGGAAAAAGTAGACGCTTCGGAGTGAGGACAGCATAGACAGATTTAAATGACAGTAGAGTGAAATGCCCACTACAGTCCTTTTGTACCGTATGTTGAATGTATATATCCATCTTGTGTCTTATCTTTCCATTCCAACAATTTATTTTACAGAATATATATATAATTTACAGAAAAATATGGCATATTTTATAGATGGTTTGAATTGCGATTAATTTCGATTAATTACGATTAATTAATTTTTAAGCTGTAATTAACTCGATTAAAAATTTTAATCGTTTGACAGCCCTAATTTTAATATTTTTTAACCATAATTATGATAAGTTTTAAACATGTTACTGTCCCACTGAATTATTCTTAAATACCAATAACGTAGAAAATGCTTGTCTTTATGAACTGCTTTATTTAGTGAGTCCACAGCAAAGTTAAAGTTAAATGATGACTGACGCATGCGGCGCTTTGAAGTTTCGGCTTCCAAACATCTCTGGCAAGAATAAACTTTAACGTCTGTCAATTATCGTTAACTTTAATAAGCAATTCCAGTGCACTGCCTGACAAAGAAAAGCAGCAGGAAGGAGAGTGATCGGATCGGTACAGCTCATCTGTATTTATTTTTTAATTGAAAAAGAAAAAAAAAATTGCGAGGGAAGTTTAAAGTGCGAAGTAGCGAGAGATCACTGTAATATGTTGAATAATTTGCAATCAATCGATGCATTCGATTGGTTGATCTGACGACTCCTATTGTGATTACCGTAATGTTTGCACTATGCCACGCACCTGACTAAACCGCCACCCACCAAATTTGACACGAAAACGGCATTTAATAAGCATAAATCGCACTGGACTATTAGCCGCAGACGTCCTCACTGTATAATTGGGATATTTACGCCAAAAGATATTAACCGGTAACACTTTATTTGACAGCGGCATCATATGACTGTCATAAGACCAAATGAACCACAATGAACCTTGAACCGATTGGCTGAGAAGCTTCATTGCTTCAAGAAGCTTCATTTGGCCATCACTGGTTCCTTAGGGTAAGACAGTCAACCTCCGCTGCCACCTGCTGTCAACACTGTTGTAGTCCAACATGCCTCCTGCTAAATATTTCTTCAGTTACTGTTCCAGTTGTTTCATTAATTGCTATTTATGGTATTTGGTAACACTTTATTTGACAGTGGCGCCATAAGACTGTCATTAGATAATCATAATTATGACATGACACTGTCATTAGAATTAATGAATGCTTATAACAGATGTCATTTAGTGTCATTTAGCAAATGATCTCACTTTTGAATGGATGTAAAAGATCTGAGCTGGACATAAATGGAGTTAGGGACATAATTTGCTGCATGACCCTAAAAGACATCTGTCAGAAGCATTCAGTAATGCCCATGATAGTGTCATGTCATAATTATGACGGTCATATGACAGTCTTATGACACCGCTGTCATATAAAGTGTTACCAATTACCCAAATAAATCAACAAATAAGCCACACTGGACTATAAACCTCAGGATTCAAAATGAAGGGGAAAAGTAGCGGCTTATAGTCGGAAAATTACGGTAATTATTTTCTAATCATTCAATTAGAATGGAACATTGGCAATGAATGAGATAATGTTACATTAATCTGTTGACCAATTTTGCAATGAATTCGATTTGGTCATTAATCTCTTCACCGTCAGCCTTACTACTTGAAATGGTCTTGACGTAAACCAAGGTAGCTGCAGCGTATAAAATCAAATCTAAAGTAGTGCCGACACATACAAGTCCATCAATACAGTTTGAGCTATTCCCCGCTAGTTAGCATCGACGGCATCCGCCAAATACGGCATCCGCGCGTGCGGAGTGGCCGATTGCGGCGCATCGACCGGTCGTCCGAGGAAGCGGCGGGCGATCGGGATCGACGGGCAGGCGCTGGGAGGAAGAAAAAGCACGAATCGCGTGGAAAAAAATCTTTACTCCCCCTTCTCTGTTTTTGTTTAAAAGGGATAAATGATTATTTGTGTTTATTCTCAAACTGTTTTCAATACTTGAATAACACATGACTTGGGACAGACCAATAGTAAAATGAAATGAATCGGAAAATTAGTCGCCATATTTATCTCATAAAGTGCTGCAATGATTAATCGATTACCTCAAGTAATTCGATTAGAAAAAAGCGAATCAAGTTTTGCCGCTTCGAGGATTCATTTAATTAGAATGATGGAATGGTTTGTTTTGAAAGTCTTGCACTTAGTTTTAATTATTTGAGTGGATACTAGAGGTAACGGTACACAAAAATCTCTGTTCGGTACGTACCTCGGTTTTGAGGTCACGGTTCGATTCTTTTTCGGTACAGTAAGAAAACAAAATGCAAAATACAAATGTGCTAGTTGTTTATTACAAACCTTTGTGCTTTCAACAATAGGAACATTAGCCTATACAAAGCTAGAATTCTGCTCAAAAAGTAGCGGGTATTTAAAAGATAATCCAACAACAATTTGCCTTTCAGATCCCGCGTATTGGTCAGCTTTCTTTCTGAAAGAAAGACGAAAAAAAGTCCTGTGCTAAAGAGAAAATCCCAATGACAAAGATTTTAACATGTATTTTACAAATGAAATGCCTCAATGAATAATTTTTTTTTCCTTATGGTTTTCAAAAGCTTTATTGGTGGATTTTCTCAAGTTAAAGCGCCACACAGAAATTAATACATTTATTGTGTAAGCAGGATCTGTGTATTATTTTTATTTATTTACAGGTGTTTTAGCACATTTCTAGGGCTGTCAAACGGTTAAAATTTTTAATCGAATTAATTACAGCTTAAAAATTGATTAATCGTAATTAATCGCAATTAATCGCAATTCAAACCATCAATAAAATATGCCATATTTTTCTGTAAATTATTATTGGAATGGAAAGATAAGACACAAGATGGATGTATACATTCAACATACGGTACATGAGTACTGTATTTGTTTATTATGACAATAAATCAACAAGATGGCATTAACATTATTAACATTCTCTTAAAGCGATCCATGGATAGAAAGACTTGTAGGTCTTAAAAGATAAATGTTAGTACAATTTATAGAAATTTTATATTAAAATCCCTCTTAATGTTTTCGTTTTAATAAAATTTGTAAAATTTTCAATCAAAAAATAAACTAGTAGCCCGCCATTGTTGATGTCAACAATTACTTACACAATGCTCATGGGTGCTGAAGCCTATAAAATCAGTCGCACCCAAGCACCAGCAGAGGGCGACAAAACTCCAAAAAACACAATTAACAAGTGGACATTTCACTCTGCTGTCATTTTAATCTGTTTGAGCGAGGCATGTGCATTAATTGCGTCAAATATTTTAACGTGATTATTTAAAAAAATTAATTACCGCCCGTTAATTTTGACAGCCCTACTCATTTCGATTTATTTGATTTAAATGGGCTATTATTTATTTTATTATGTGTTTATATTTTACAAATGTGATGTAGTATTCATTTATATTGTATAATTTATGTTGTATCACTTTAGTTCCTATGTGAATATTAGTTCCTACTTGTTTTGTTGTGGTAGGACGGTTTTGTATTGAACACGGGGCCATGTTGGTTATTATTATAGCAGAGAAGACAGCAGTAAATCAACAAAGACAAGTCAACTGTGCCCCGATCTACCACTCAAGAGATCTGATGGACTCAAAAAGTGGGTTACGATTGCATATTAGTTTGAAAATCGACCGGATCCACCGTATTTTTACACGAGTGACTTCAGGTCTGCCTGATCCTAGCTACCGGTAGTAGTATTGACGCAGGAGGGTCACGTCTCGCGTCAAATAATAAACTCTGCCGTTCTTTTCGGGTGCGTCGTGTTGAGCCGCTTCTGGGACGCGTCTAACACGCGGCCGCACTATGACTGGTGTGCATTGGTTGATTGACTTTAACAGCCGCGTGTCACTGTGTTCTCGCGGCGGCCACGTTGTTGCGCCGTTGACGTTTCTGGGTTATATTGTCGTACCGTGTTGGTCCTCATTATAATAGAGAAGACGGAGTAAATTTAATCTACACAAAGAAACTGTAACCCGATCGACTCACAGCCTCGAAAAGTAAGGGTTACATTTTGTCAGAAACTCGTTCGGTACGCCTCGGTTCAATACAAATACATGTACCGTTACACCCTTAGTTACACTGCCTTCTAGTGGCAACAGTGAATATGACATAACTTGCCGAATGGCTGAATCCCACTGCCTTCTGTTAAGACCAAGATAAGGTATGTGGGAATGTGTGTTTGAATGTGTGTTTGAATGATTTGTTAAGAGCATTGTAAGATTTTTTTTTTTGATAGCATTTAAGCTAGTGCGCGTTTGCGATGCAAGCCAATCTTTCTTTTGTTGTACTTAGATCCTCATTTATTATTTTTTTTACATCGTTTGAGGTTAAGCTCATGTATTCTGATTTATTTTTAAATGCATTTATTGCTCTGTGAAATCAAATTGGAATTCTGCACTGTTTGAAGAAACATTCAGGAATTTTATTTTGTATTCGCATTAAATGATCTTTTAAAAGTTAAAATAATTATTATTGCAAGCATAACCACATATTTGTTTTTACATAACCTAAAATTTATTCTGCAACACATTAAATGTTCGTAATCCGATTACTCAATTATTCGAACTAACTGATAGATTAATCGATTACCTAAATAATCAATAGCTGCAGCCCAAATCTACTGAGCACACTCACCAATAGTGTTAAAAGCGTGAATGTCAAGGCCGGCGGGTCCGCTTTCGCCGACATGGATCTCCTCCAAGGGGCGCTCGCAGTTGTTGGTTAGGGTGACCTGCACGGCCACCATGCTGGGCCCGTACAGGCAAGGCTGGCGAGGGAAGCAGTACTTAGCCGACAGGCCTTTCCCGCTCATGTGGTGAAGCAGCTCGTAGCTTTTCACCAGCCCGAAAGACAGACTCGTCACCTGAAAGGCAGATGGCACATGCGTCATTTATCTCATTCAATGCCAATGACAGTGATAGACGTCAAGACCATCTGAATTGGGATGGTTGGGAATTAATGCTCACATTTCAGTGCCACTGACATCCAATACTAAAAGTGCAATGGTATTTGTCTCGTACAGTCACGAGTGGGAACTGTCAAATGCAGTATTAATAACTTTTTGAAGTGTATTTATTTTCTACAACCCCTAGCAAAAAGTATGGAATCACCAGTCTATGACGAGCACTCACTCAGACATTTTATCATGTAGAACAAACTCCGATAATGAGCTTGAAAAAATAATGAATTAGTTCAAAAGTGCAACTGTTTAGCATTCAGAAACACTAAAAGAAATGAAAAAAACATTGCGGTGGTCAGTAAATATTACTTTTATAGAGCAAGTGCAGGGAAATATGTATGGAATCACTCCATTCTGAGGAAAAAAATATGGAATCATGAGATCACCTTGTCAAGAGTGATATTAATTTTTCTTAAGGCCTAAGTTGAAGTCATTGAAACACTGGGTGATCCTTTATTTTTTTAATATTTCAAGAGATGCTTTTTCAGTTTTGGAACAATTCGCACTTTTTAATTTTAACCTGTATGTTCACTGGTAATGTTTTACAGTTAACATTGTGTAATCCGACATTGAAAACGGTGGTATCATATTTATAAAAAGGTTTTCCTGCAAGCGAATGCTACCTGACTTTAACTATTACTTTAGTCGCTCCTTACAAAACATGTTGTGTTGTCTAGTTTTGCTCTTAAACTGTGAATTTAGGAAGGTTTTAGCTATTTTTTATGTCCCAAAATTGCATGGAGAAATCCCTCACTTGCAGCTGCAAGGCTCAACCCTCCCCCACCGGTTGTTGCTCAGTGTCAGTGAGTCAGCTGTGCTACACGATAGCTGGAGGAAGTGAAACTCCTGAAATTTTTCCCCCATCGTAGAAAACGAGATTGCTGGTACGGGAATAATTCGGCTACAGAAAAGTTAGACGGTCGCGGCTTAGAGGAGGAGGGCCAACCGACAAGTAAACATGTTTGCTATTGGGGTGCCCAAATTTATGCACCGAAGTGATCACAAACATTTTCATACCCCTTCAGGTGTAGATTGAAAAAAAAACAAAAAAAAAAATCATTCAGTGCACCCAGAAATTATGCATATTTTTTTATACTATCCAAAAAAAACAACAACAAAAAGAAAACATCAATATTCAGTTTTTTTCTTATTTTTAGGTTTTCGTTTGGTTTAGTAGCAAAAAAAAAAAAAAAAAAAAAAAAAAAAACACCCTTCAAATTAAAAAAGGAAAAAAACTATTAGTCATTTACTTTTTTAAAAATTTGTGTAATTTTGTGTAATTTTAACATAGTAAAATAGAATGGCGGTACCGATGGTGATAGTTAAATGGTTATAAATGAACTAGTATGCAAGCATGTTATATGGCTACACATTCAATTAAACTTGGAGTATAGGGCTGGCAAGTGGGAGCTCTGACGCTGGAGGTTAACCCCTTGGCTCAGGTACCCAAATCTTGTCTTTTAATGCACAGCTAGGACACGTAGCAATGAGTGGTCCTGTTGCCTGGGGGTTGTTTCCCTATGGCAGCAGGTCCACAAATAACATTGGATGATAATACACATTTCAATAATTATCACCACTGGCACCAGTAAAGTTGTTATTACATGAATTTAGATTTTGAATGTACAATCAATATATGGGGACGGCGGTAATGATGACGATGATGGCGGTGGTAGTGATGGTGGTGGTGATAGTGCAATGATGATGACGATGTTGGGAAGTGACTGTATTTCCATTGAATTATTGGGGAGTAAATTGGGGATGGGACCCAAAAAAAGCTCGGCTTCTTCCCACTCCTTTTCAAGCTACGTATGTATGTATTTGTTATTAATTTTCATTAAAATCAACATTACGGGTACTATTGTTATTTGTTTTTCCCTATTCTTGCCGTTTTTGTTATTACTGCTCGAAATAAATTAATCAAATCAATCAATCAATCAATCAACATTTCCAATTTAAAAAATGGGAAAAATGAAATCTTCTATTTTATTATTGGGGTTTCATTGGGGACCCAGTATATATTCTCGAATGCATTTAATCTTTTCTATCCCTGTCCAAATGGAATGGACATCTATCGCTGTCAATTCCAGCCAATGAGTTAATTTCTAAAATAAAATTAAAGCTGGTCGGTTGTTGATGTTTTTCGTGCGTTTGTGTTAACATGCCAACGTTATGGATTCAATGTAAAAACGGCTCATTTTTAGAGCAACTCTGGTTCATCTATTGTCGTCAATGGCGGCCAATGAGTTAACCCGAAAAAAGGAGTAGAGTGGTGCCCCGAGGAAAAGCTCTTTATTAACTAGTACCCAATTAAGAAATGTCCTCAGTCCTAGATGGAAATGGACTGGATGTTGAGTTGAATGAAAACTTAATGAATAGAAACGGCAAAGGTGCTGTTCTTACTTGAAAAAGGAGCTTTTACCCTTTCAGGAGCAGGATATTGGATTAAGCAGAGGGTCAAAACAGACAGAGGCAGTGCTTTTGGGAGCACCGGCACTTTGGGCTTCTCGGCTCTTCACTTGTCTTCTTGATTACGGTGAGAGCACTTATTGCTGCGTATGTGAATACATCAATTCTCACACTCGTGGCTGTTTTTAAAACCAATCACCATCACTTGCTAATCCAAAAGACTGTGAAAAGACTCTTCTTTGGAAGGTGTGGGGTTTTGGTCAAAAATGTAGTGTTATACAGTGGGGCAAATAAGTATTTAGTCAACCACTAATTGTGCAAGTTCTCCCACTTGAAAATATTAGAGAGGCCTGTAATTGTCAACATGGGTAAACCTCAATCATGACAGAATGTGGTTAAAAAAAAAAACAGAAAATCACATTGTTTGATTTTTAAAGAATTTATTTGCAAATTATGGTGGAAAATAAGTATTTGGGCAATACCAAAAGTTCATCTCAATACTTTGTTATGTACCCTTTGTTGGCAATAACGGAGTTTTCTGTAACTCTTCACAAGCTTTTCACACACTGTTGCTGGTATTTTGACCCATTCCTCCATGCAGATCTCCTCTAGAGCAGTGATGTTTAATCAAAATTTGCCATTTCGGTAGCTGTTAGCTAAGCCAACATGTTGGTCAGTTGAAATCATTGGCTGCCACTGACGGTGATTGCTATCAGTCGATCCCAGAACAATTAAATTGGACGTCTATTGCCGTCAATGGTAGTTGAAGGAAAAAAAGTATTTTTAGTATTATAATTAAAAAAAAAAAAAAAAGTTACGGTTTGAGTTAATTATTCGATAAAAACATTTTATCGGATTGTTGGAAATCAGGCCTGAGCATATCATTTTTAGAAGATTGGAATCGAGTGGAAAAAGATTGTTTTTAAGATGTTTTTTTTTTTTTTAAATTTTTATAATGGCTACAAAGCAACAAAATAACCAGGATGGATGAGGACATTATCAAAAGAAACAAAAGTTATGTTTTGCAATATATGATTAAATAAATAAATTGCCCAGGTATTGGATTGGTACTCGGTATTAGTTGATCCTCAAAATCAGGTAATTTAAACTCGGGTGCACAAATATGTGATCGGGAAAACTAATATTTGAAGCAAATTTTAAATCTTTTTCTTGAGTTAAAAAAAAAAAAAAAAAAAGTCCAATTTTGGCAATTGCAATGCATTTGCTTTTAATAAACCCTTGAACATGTCCTTCCTTTGTTTTCTGCTTTGAGGTACAACCTTGTTAAATTTTACGTCGGATGTCGAAAAGATCGTGTGTCGAAGCGATCGTATGTCGAGGTACCACTGTACTTATACCAGTGCTTATCAATTATTTTCTGTTTTGCGCCCCCCCCAAACTCTCTGCCGCCATTGTAAAATGTAAATCATTTGTCTATAAAATTACTATTATAAGTACGCCTCTGCCTAACATTG
This sequence comes from Corythoichthys intestinalis, assembly GCF_030265065.1. Classification (NCBI taxonomy): domain Eukaryota; kingdom Metazoa; phylum Chordata; class Actinopteri; order Syngnathiformes; family Syngnathidae; genus Corythoichthys; species Corythoichthys intestinalis. Next base: position 6,180,059 of record NC_080411.1, read on the forward strand.
TCCTTTTTTTCCGTTAAAGAAAAAAAGCAACATAGATCAACTTATAATAAAGTATAACTTTATTAACATTGTTTGATTGTAACAGAAAAGACTTAACGCACTTCAATTTGCCTGAATTTAAAGAAAAAAAGCCACATCTAAACTGTAAAAATACACTCAAGGTACATTTTTGACCATTTGATACTGCAAAATAAAATGTAATAAAATCAGTAAATAATAAGATTCAAATTGATTAGAAACTAACTCATGAGGACAATATCGAAAAAAAAATTGACCGAAAAAACAAAACTGAAGAGATGAAAAAAAGAGTATGTCTTTGTACATAAGGACAGTTTTTATTTTTGCTGGTCACAGTATCACCTCCTTTGCAATGGTGTGGGGTTATTTTGCACTGAGCATGCTAACGGTGCTCAGTTGTTTATTGATAAAACACTGACAAAGCGGGACGATTGTTGGCAATATTCGGCATGTTTTTGCTGAAAAACAATCAAGCGGCTTATCAATGAGATTTGGCTCTAATGTCTTTAAGTGGCGTCTTGATTGATTTGGCTTCCGACTGTCCGCTATAATCATTTTTAGACACAGTAAACAGTGGTCTTTCCTCATTTCCCCCTGTATTAAAAAAACGAATCCAAAAGGCAAACTGCACGAAAAAAGCGCATTGTTGGCGGCCGAGGGAAAACTGTAGGTGAGGGCAGTCGTCGTGACGATCCTAAGCTGAAAATGGCACTTCTCGGGTCGGACACATGAGAACTGGAGAAGACAGTAGGTCGCTGTGTGAATCCGGCCGGACAACGGCTTTCGAAAACGGCCTCATATTAGAGATGTCCCGATCGATCGGGTCCAATCACGTCATTTTCAAAGTATCGGAATCGGCAAAAAAATATTGGCCATGCCTTTTTTTAATATATATACAGTATATATTTCAATTAAATCGTTTTCTAATTGTATTTAACGTTACAGACATAATATGTCACACTCATCCAGAGTCTTTAAGCTTAAGGTAGGGTTATCAAAAATATCCTGACAACGGCGGCTATAATTTATTAAAAAATGTGTCACGTTGAAATACTTAACGCAATAAATGTATGTGCTGCACGACCCTCTCACTCACTGTTGCGCTCAATCTGTAATGACGCCGTATTACCTATATAGAGAGAAAAAAGGCAGCGCTAAATGAGTAGAGTGAATTTTGGCAGCCTTTGGAACCTTTCTTCAATTGGCTAAAGCCTTGCAATCCATCTCCCTATGATTAGAAATATCATGGGAAGCAATGTGGGGAAGAAAGGTGGCAATTGATCTTTGTCTTAACACCTGAAGTTATTTCCCAAAGCAGAGAAGATATATCCATTGGTAGCACGACGCACAGTCATGGTTCCACTTCCCATCATGCATTGAGGCATGACTGCAGTATCATTTACTGAAAGCTCACCAAATACACTAGATGGCAATATTGAGTCACAATATACAAAGTCACAAGTCTTTTTATCCGTGGATCCCTCTCACAGAAAGAATGTTAATAATGTAAATGTCATCTTGGGGATTGGCATAATAAACAAATACTGTACTTACTGTATGTACTGTATGTTGAATGTATATATTCGTCCGAGTTTTATTCATTTTTTTCTTAATGCATTGCCAAAATGTATATGATCGGGAAAAATTATCGGGAATGATTGGAATTGAATCGGGAGCAAAAAAAGCAATCGGATCGGGAAATATCGGGATCGGCAGATACTCGAACTAAAACAATCGGGAGCAAAAAACATGATCGGAACAACCCTACTTCATATCTCTTTTCTGTGTGCTCTTGCTTAGTTCAGAAATACTGCGCGCACTCTGAAAATGAGAGCGCCACTGCCACCCACTGAGTGGATGTGCAAGTACACTTTATTCTACTACGGCAAAAAAAAAAAAAAAAAAAAATGTTCCCCGAGGTCACATGCGCCACCCCTGGCATTGCTCTGTGCCCCCCTGGGGGGGCGCGCCCCACTATTTGAGAAGTACTGACTTAAACCCACCTGGACGCCACAAACTTAGTAAAAAAGAAAAAAAGTTGTCTGTCGCCGTTAGCAATAGCCTAATGCTACTGCAAACTTGAATGCTATGCTCGCGCTACCAGTTACATTTAGTATGTACCATTTAGTGCTCAGCACAGCACATTCTCTCTTGCAAATATAAAAAGACAAATCTTACTGTGTGTGTCTCAAAACAAGCAATGGGGAGACTGGAGAGGACACTAGCGGGTGAGTTGGGGCGGGGCACAGCACGTCACATGAGTGACACATCCGGAGACTGCTGCGATGCATGCTAACTACACATAAAATGTCACACATTGTGAACATGTGACGGAAACTACGGTGCATTTTCGACTCGTTATCGTCTCATCATCGTCATGAAAAAAACAGTTCCTCAACGAAATATATTTTTGTTATAGTTATCGTTGACGAAAACAGCACTGCCGGGAATTTAATGCTTGCTTTCACGTCTTGTCCCGGGAAAATTCCGGACATTATACTAAGACGCGACCCGTTAAATGTCCACGTAATCTCCGTGTCAGTCGATCCGGGAAATTGCTTTCACATACAAGGCCTGCCCGTTTAAATTCTGGGATTTAAACGGTGGTCTGGTGTTTGTGAAAGGGGTTATAGACATCCAATTCATTTTGACTGGGTAGCCAGCCACCTAGTCAAAATGGATTGGATGTCAATGGGCAGCCGTTGAGTTAATGTATGTAAAAAACGTCAAAAGTCATTAAACAGTAGGCAGTTTCTTATTTTTCTAGTTTGCGTGTTTCAAGTGGTAATATACCAAAGTAACTGTGTCTAAACAAGCAACTCTGGTTCGTCTATTGCCATTAATAGCAGCCAATGAGTAAACGCGTTAAAGTTCCTTCCTTAAATTTAACCTCGCGAGTGGTCGGGCCCTAACTACGGCCTCAGTTTTCCCTCGTGGAAAACTCCCGGACACCACCGCGAGTCCTTGACTGTGTCCGCTGTAAAAGGAGGCCAGGCAAACATTTGTTAGCGCGGGCGCCCGTCACGCCGCTCAATTTCCCGGACCGCTTTCGGCCACGTCGGCGTCAATAAAGTCCGCCGTAACGTCGGCCGGAGATTTAGCCGCTTCCCTCAAGGTCCCGCCGGCGCGGGGGTGGGCCGGACGGCTTTCGCGGAGCTTATCATCACCCATTTGACACGGCGGACGGCCGACGTGTGACAGCGGCGCCGGGCCGTAACACCTCAAGAGTAAATAAAGGCAACAAGAGGGATGTAACCTTGACTCCCTCGTCAGCCGCATTTGCTCGGTCGTCGCCGGACAGCGGCGGCGACGGGGAGGGTACACTTTGATTGAGAGGCTCTATTACGCGTCAACTTGAAGAAAGGCGGCGTGATGGATGACGGCCCGTCGCCAGTCACCTTCAGCGCGCCCGTGGGCCGGCCGGCGTGGATGCGCTTCCCCGCCCTCCGTGGCAAATGACCTGAAAATCCCGCTGACATATCCCAAAAGGGCTAACGCGCATAGCCTCGCGCACGTGACGGCCCATTTACAAGAAAAAGGAGACGCCGCGACTGAGGGGGTTGTATTGAAAATCCATTTCTGGTTTCATGGAGAAAAACTTTAATTGTCCCCTCCGCTGTGTGGAGATGACAATTAATGGCGGGAAGGCGCAAAGACCTTGCTGGCAAATTGAATTAAAGCGCAACTACTCGCTCACGGAGCTGCCAGGTGACTTCATTTATGCCAATTTATCAGCAAATGAGCCGATCTCACACCACTCATTAGCCACGATGCCGGAAGCGCACGTTAGCGCTAATAAGTATGTTACAGTATGAGTCTAGCAATGATGAACAGACTCATCCACCGCTAATTGATGAACAAATTAATCAACAGCTATTTTGATAGTCAGTGAATTTTTTTTAGAGACATTGTTGGCTTAAAAATGGTCCAAATCTGATTTTTCTTTAAAGCTTCTTAACTAATTGAATGCCATTGACAGTTGTTGACAGACTAGACCTGCTCTTGTAACAGCTTTACCCCCTCGATATCTGAATTTGCATTTAACAAATATAAAGAATTGGAGGAATACTGTACATAAAAATCGTTAAAAAAAAAAAAAAAAAAAAAAGGACTAAGTAATGAAAATTACAGAGGAAAAATACAGCTAAAAATGAGAAAATCCTGAATTAAAAAACGAATCATTAATGGATGATAAAAGTAAAAATAAAGAAAATGTACAGTCATGTGAAAAAATTAGGACATCCTATGGAAGACTTTTCTAACATATTTGGTCATATGGATATTTAATAACAATTTTAACAATCTTGAAAGATTCAAGATTCAATAAAACTAAACAATTAAATCTGAAAAAAAGATTTTTTTTTTGAACTTTCTGTAAAATGTAATTTTAAATAAATGCAATTTCTGCTGAGGAATAAATTAGGACACCCCCCACATTCAATCCTACTTAAAATGGCTAAAATCACACACAAGTGTATCACATCAGGTGCACATGATTAGAACATCATTACCCAGTTTTTTGAAGGAGGCTTGCCTTATTTAAACCTCACACTGAGTTTGGTGTGCCCCTGACTGTTAAAGTGAGAGAAAAAACCATGGTGAGATCAAGGAAGCTGTCTGAGGCCTTCAGAAAGAAGATTGTGGACACTTATGAGTCTGGAAAGGGATTTCAAAAGATCGCAAAAGAATATATAACCAGCCATTCCACTGTCCGGAAAATAGTCTACAATTGGAGGACCTTTAAAACAACTGTCAATATGCCCAGGTCCGGCCATCCAAGCAAGTTCACCCCGAGAGCAGACTGCAAGATGCTAAAACAAGTCTCCTAAAACCCTAAAATGTCATCACGGGACCAACAGCAGGCACTTGCTACTGTTGGTATTAAAGTGCATGCCTCTATAATCAGAAAGAGACATCACAAGTTTGACCTTCATAGGAGGTGGAAGAAAATGAAGGCCAGACTGAAGTTTGCCAGAGTGAATGTAGATAAAGACCAGGCCTTCTGAAATAATGTTTTTTGGAAAAATTAATCTAAAATTGAATTATTTGGACACTAGAAAAGAGGACATGTTTGGCGCAAACCCAATACAGCATTCCAGGAAAAGAAGTAGAAGTGTCATGGTTTGGGGATGCTTTACGATGCAGGACCTGGCCAGCTCACCATCATAGAATCCACCATGAATTCTATCATATATCAGAGGGTGCTTGAGAACATGTGAGATCATCTGTAAAATAATTAAAGCTGAAGCGAAACTGGACACTGCAACACAACAATGACCCAAAACATACCAGTAAATCCACCAAAGACTGACTGAAATGGAGTGTCCTGGAATGACCGAGTCAAAGCCCAGATCTTAATCCCAGTGAGATAATGTGGGGTGACTTGAAATGGGCTGTACATGCAAGGAACCCCTCAAACATCTCACAGCTGAAACTGAGCAGTGGGGCTAACTTTCTTAAGACCGATGTCAAAGACTGGTAGATGGCTACAAAAAGCGTCACACTGAAGTTATATCAGCCAAAGGGGGTAACACTAGCTATTAGGTGGTAGGGTGTCCTAACTTTTTCCTCAGTTAGAATATGCATTTTTGTTGATATATTTGGTTTAATGAGTAAAACAATGTTAATTTAGGTTGTTTACCTGCAATTCAATCACTTTATTTTCCAGAGATGAAGAAAAATAAGATCAGACATTGATATGTAAACTTTTCTTAATAAAGAACTGAATATTTAATGTGGTGTCCAAATTTTTTCACATGGTTGTATATATATGGTGGAAAACACTCAGGTGACTCAAAGTTCCGCTCTGAGACCCCCAATTTGTCCAACTTTCAAAATTGTCCGATATGCATGTGTGATAAATCATTGGAAAGCTTAAAATCTCAATTTTCTAGGGGAAGAAAAATTTTGAACAGGAGGGCATTTAAAAAAAAAAAAAAAAAAAAAAAAAAAAAGTTTTTTCAACAGCAAAACCCTATCTGGAGGTGGGAGCACGCGAGAGCAGAATTACAGACGTCATGACTTTAACGAGATATTATCGCATACTTATCTTGTTTCGATCCAATTACTGCCAAGACACAGCTGTGAATGGCCACAGCTGGATTTTGGGGGGGATTTTATGGGTGAAACATGGTAATATAACAAGGGTCGCTATGCAGAAATCGCAGACATCAAGAAGTGGTCGAGATTTTTTCAGATATTTACCCTTTTAAACGTCCCCCCCCCCCCCATTTTGTTGTTGTTGTTTGGATCAATTATTTATCATCTAACATATCGGAGAAAATGCGACAGTCACCAAAAAAATACAATTAAGAGATCGTTATGAGGTAGATATCCGTGACTTTTTACAGACGCCATTTTTTTCCATTGTGACATAATTTGTTTAAAAGTTGAAAATATGCAAGTGAATAATTTTTGAAAGCCGTTTTTTTCTTTTTTAAACAAAATATGAGACATCGATTAATGATTCTAAGCTAAAAACGACGGACATTTTTAATAATAATATATATAATTAATTACTTGCGTTTTATGACTGGGCTGAAACAAAAGCGGGGGTTTTCAGGGTAAAATGTACAAATCAAAAATAGTTCGGGGGCTTAATGCGCCATGAATCTGCTATGGCAGCATATGGACATATTGTTCTATCAAACACAACAATTCTTTTGGCCTAAAATACAGTTTATTTTAAACAGTGGTGCAATAGCAGAAACTGCTTTTTCACCCTTGTCTGTGTTTTCCGCCATATGTAACCATTTAAAAAAATAATGATTCAGTATCAAATTTCAAACATTAGAAAATGGGAAATTTGTTCATAAGTTTCATTTTATTTTTTTAATAATTATAATATAATATATAATATATATATAATATATATATATAAAATTTAAAATAATTTTTATTAACTTTATATATTCTCATTTTTAAAAAAATGTTTATTTTTTCTAATTTTGGAATTTATGGGGGGACAGAAAGGGAAGGAAGCAGACAGAGGAGGAGAAGAATAAACAACAGGAACTACATTACACGCCTATGCTATCTATGAACATCGTGATTCTATCGTTAGCTAATTATATATAGGCCTACCCGTGGACAGAATTTTGTGGCCTGATCACAGAAGCGGGGAGGTAAGTCAAAAGGAGACGTGATTAGGCGGGGTGGAGCGCGCACAAATCAGCAATGTGAGGTGTGGAACCCAGTATCATGTGAATCAAATATTAGTGTGGTTATGTAGACATCCTATTCTATGCTTCATCCTATCTCTCTACTTGAGTGTCTAGTTGCACCCAGTCATGCGTCCACTCAGACATGTGATAGTCCTGCAGAAAAGTGGAAGCCACTGACACCCCCCCGCCAGCCGACACGGCACACCACAGGACCTCCATGGCCTACCAAACCTGGAACAGGATCCCCCACCCAGGAGGCGGCGTTAGAACGCAGCATGTGTTTGATTTTGTCACAATGAAAGCCACCTCAACGCTCTGCCTGGGTCAGCCCCCTACGTTTTGTACCACTTGTTGATTTTAGGTCAATTCCAGGTCACTTCCTGTTTTTTTACCCACTTCCAGTCAAATTTTGGGGAAATTCCAGCTCACTTCCTGTTAAAACGAAGTATCCAAGTAGGCTTGAATATTAATTAGATTATCGTCGAGTTGTCAATCTTTTGACTTATGCAATGTCAAGAATTGATGGATCCCTGCTTCATGAGGCGCTCCGTTCGTCGACTTGTGTCCGCTGCAATAAATGTGCAGCTTAGAGATAAAGATGGCGTCATTGTCGTCCACAAAGCAGTTTACGTCTTAACAACTGGGGCGCCTTCGCGGGCTCCTCCGATGTTCCCGGCCCGTCTGCCGCTCACGGTAATTGACAGCCGCTTTCGGCGGCGCGGGTGAAGGCCAGCCAATAGAAATGCAGATTAGCCGATCTGATTTGAAGCCCATTGTACGCATAAATACACGACGGGCGCAAGGAGTAAATAAGTTCACCGTTTCCATACGCGAGCGCGTGGACAGACCGGCCCCGGTGTCAATTGGATTTGTGCGCAATCTGGCGGCGAGCGGGTCTCGGCCGAGCGCTCCCGGCCCCTTTGGAGAACGACCGCGTGCTTATCAAAGGCATTTAGATTAACCTCGGTCGCCGTCTTTGACCCACTCTTTGGCCGGCTAGCCTCTAATAACATTTTGACGTGGGGATCCCGAGCGGAGCCGCGGACCTCTTTCCGCGCCCGTCCCTATAGCGTTTCATTCATAATTAGCCGCCCCGGGCGGGGAAATTGAACTGTCAGCGGCGTTTGACCCCATCAGCAGCAGAAGAGGGCCATCATAATTTGTTCATTTGGTGTCCATCACGGGTCCGCCCCGCTCCTCTCGCTGAGTCCTAATTGGACGGCGGCTCGGAAAGCCGACCTCCAGCCGCCACTCAAATGCAAAGAATGGGGGGAAAAAGCTCCGGCAAAAAATGTTTGTTTTCTAACATTTTTTTCCAGTTCTCTTCCATTAACGGCGACGGACGTCTGATCACTTGAAATGGTAGTGCGCGAAGTCGATTAATCGATGGACTAGTTAGTTTGAATAATCGAGTAATCGGATAAGGAACATGAAAATTAAAATTCCTGAGCTGAACCTCAAACGGTATAAACTTTTTTTTTCTTTTTTAAAATGAGGATCTATGTACAACAAAAGAACAATTGGCTAATTTACATAGAAAAAGTCCGCTAGCTTAAATGCAATAAAATGCTAGAGTTTTTTTTACAATGCTCTTAACAAATGGTTCAGTCACATATTCCCACAAAAAAGGCTAAATATACCTATAAACTAAAGCATGAATGCATTAAAAACCATGAGCTCAAACAAAAACTTCGCTTACGTTGGTCTTAACAGGGAGCAGTTGGAATCAGGCATGTGAAAAGAAGCAGACCAGAGGGCAGTGTAATCAATAAAACTAAATGCAAACACTTTCAAAATAAACATTAGAACGCCACTTTAATTAAACGAATACTCGAAGCAACGAAATTTAATTTGAATATTTTTTTTCTAATCGAATACTCGAGTTAATCGATTGATCGTTGCAGCACTAGTTTCAAATGAACAAATATTTGATTTCGATGTTTACTCTCTGAACATTTCTCACCTGGACTGCTTAGCGATTGTGTGATAGAATTAATTAAATAGTTAATTTTGTTTAATTAACTAACTCATTGACATTCCTCCTAGTCCAAATGGATTGGACATCTATTGCCGTCAGCAATGAGCCATTGAGTTAAATACATACTCTGCTTTCAAGGGCTACAGATTGGGGGATCCAGAAGAATTTGAAAATAAAATTATATATAATCATTGAAAAATACAACGCCTACATTATATACAGTGGGGAGAACAAGTATTTGATACACTGCCAATGGGTTTTCCCATTGACAGTGTATCAAATACTTGTTCTCCCCGCTGTAGTAGTATGAAAAAGTATCTTAACCTTTTGGAATTTCTTACATTTCTGCATAGAATCACCATCAAATGTTATATGATCTTTGTCAAAATCACACAGATGAAAAAACTGTCTGCTTTAACTAAAACCACCCAAACATTTATAGGTTTTCATATTTTAATGAGGATAGTTTTCAAACAATAGCAGAAGGGGGAAAATAAGTAAGTGAACCATCGCATTTAATATTCTGTGCCCGCCCCTTTGGCAGCAATAACTTCAACCAGACGCTTCCTGTAGCTGCAGATCAGTCTGGCACATCGATCAGGACTAATCTTGGCCCATTCTTCTCTACAAAACCGCTGTAGTTCAGTCAGATTCCTGGGATGTTTGGCATGAATCGCTGTCTTAAGGTCATGCCACAGCATTTAACGGGGTTCAAGTCTGGACTTTGAATTGGCCACTCCAGAACGTGTATTTTGTTCTTCTGAAACTATTCTGATGTTGATTTACTTCTGTGTTTTGAATCATTGTCATTTTGCAGCACCCATCCTCTTTTTAGCTTCAACTGTCTGACAGATGGCCACAGGTTTTCCTGCAAAACTTTTGAATTCATTCTTCTATTAATTATTGCAAGTTGTCCAGGCCCCCAGGCAGCAAACCGCCCCAAATCATGATGCTCCCTCCACCAAGCTTCACGTTGGGGATGAGGTGTTGATATTGGTGTGCTGTTCAATTTTTCCTCCACACATGACGCTGTGTGTTACTCCCAAGCAATTCAATTTTGGTTTCAACAGTCCACAAAATACTTTTCCAAAACTTCTGTGGAGTGTCCAAGTGCCTTTTTGCGAACTTTAAACGAGCAACAATGTTTTTTTTAGACAGCGGTGGCTTCCTCCGTGGAGTCCTACCATGAACACCATTCTTGGCCATAGTTTGACATATAGTTAATGTGTGCACATACTGGTAGATATTGGACTTCAGCAGACACTCTAGGGTTCTTTTTTACTTCTCTCAGTATTCTGCACTGAACTCTTGGCATCATCTTTGGTGGACGGCCAATCTTTGGGAGAGAAGCAAACAGTGCCAAACTCTCTCCATTTGTAGACAACTTCTCTGACTGTCGATTGATGAACATCCAGACTTTTAGAGATGGTTTTGTATCCTTTCCCAGCTTTTTACAAATCAACAATCCTTGATTGCAGGTCTTCAGACAGAGCTTTTGACCGAGCCATGATGCACATCAGACAATGCTTCTCATCAAGGCAATTCTTACCAGGTGTGTATTTTATAGTGGACGGGGCAGCTTTAAGCCACTCATCAGTGATTGGGCACACACCTGACAAATTGTTTTTTTTTTAAGTCTCCTTAGGCAGATGGTTCACTTACTTATTTTTCACCCCTTCTGTCATTGTTTGCACACTATCCTCATTAAAATAAGAAAAAATTCAGATATTTTCAAAATCATTTATAGGTTAAGTTTTTGAAAATTGGCCCCCTACGGAGCAGCCCCGCGCCCCGTTTCCCGTCAACTGATAGTGAAGTCTATGAATTGACCTAAAATCAACAAGCGGAAAAAACAGGAAGTGACCTGGAATTGCTCTAAAATCAACAGGAGGTGTCCCATGACCCAGACGAAGTGACCTGGAATTGCCCTAAAATTAAAGGAAATTACCTGGAATTGCCCAAAAATCAAAAAGTGACCAAAGACCAAGTGGAAGTGACCTGTAATCAATCAGTCAATCCATCCGTCCGTCCATCCATCCATCCGTCCATCCATCCATCGCTTAATCCGAACTCTGGTCGCGGGGGCAGCATCTAGAGCAGGCAAGCCATGACTTCCCTCTCTCCAGCCACTTCAACCAGCTTATCCAGGCCAACTGAGAGACATGGTCTCTCCACCGTGTCCTGGGCCGACCCCAGGGCCTCCAGGGGCCGACCCCAGGGCCTCCAGGGACCCCAGGGACATCCTCGGAACAGCTCTCCAGGGAGGCGTCCAGGAGGCATCCGAACCAGATGCCCGAGCCATCTCAAATGGCTCCTCTCAACGCAGAGGAGGAGCAGCGGCTCAACACCGAGTCCCCCCCGGACGACAAAGCTTCTCACCCTATCTGTAAGGGAGAGCCCGGACACCCTGCAGAGGAAAGTCATTTCGTCCGCTTGTATCCAGGATCTTGTTCTTTCGGTCATGACCCACAGCTCGTGACCATAGGTGAGGGTAGGAACGTAGATCGACTGGCCAATAGAGAGCTTCACCTTTTGGCTCAGGTCATTCTTCACTACTACGGACCGGGGCAGAGTCCGCATCACTGCAGAATCCGCACCGATCCGCCTGTCGATCTCCCGCTCCCTCCTACCCTCACACGTGGACAAGACCCCAAGATACTTAAACTCCTCCACTTGGGGCAGGATCTCATTCCCAACTCGGATACGGCAAGCCACCCTTTTCCGACTGAGGACCATGGTCTCGGATTTGGAGGTGCTGAAACCCTAACCTAACCCTAATTGCCCCAAGATTACCAGAAATTGACCCTAAATCAACATGATTTGACCTCAATACCTCCAAAAATGAACAGGAACCTGGAACTGCACTAAAAAATGAACATGAAGTGATCCAAAATCAACAAGAAATGACCTAGAATCGTCCAAAAATTAATCAGATTTCTCAAAAAATATATTTCCCTCCCCCCCAAAATGAACTAATCCTGACAGCGAATATCTGGAATGTTCTAATAACTGACACACCCTTGGCTGTTATTAGAGATGTCCCGATCCCGACCACGTCATTTTCAAAGTATCGGAATCGGCAAAAAAATATCGGCCATGCCTGTTTTTAATACATATATTTTTTCATTAAATCGTCTTCTAATTGTATTTAACATTACAAATATAATATGTTACACTCATCCAGAGTCTTTAGTTTAGGCTTAAGGTAGGGTTATCAAATTTATCCCGATAACGGCGGTAATTAATTTTTTAAAAAATGTATCACGTTAAAATATTTAACGCAAATAATGCATGCGCTGCACGACCCACTCACGTATTGTCGCGCTCAATCTGTAAAGGCGCCATTTTACCTGTATAGAGAGATAAAAGGCAGCGTAAATTGAGTAGAGTGAATTTTGGCAGCCTTTGGAGCCTTTTTTTAATTGGCTAAACCCTTACAATCCCTCTCCCAACGATTAGAAACATCATGGGAAATAATGACGGGAAGCAAGGTAGAAATTGATCTTTTTCTTAACACCTTATGTTTCTTCCCAACGCAGAGAAGATATATCAATTGGTAGCACTACGCACAGTCATGGTTCCACTTCCCATCATGCATTTGAGCATGGCTAAAGTATCATTTACTGAAAGCTCAACAAATACACAAGATGGCAATATTTAGTCACAATATACAAAGTCACAAGTCTTTCTATCCATGGATCCCTCTCACAGAAAGAATGTTAATAATGTAAATGCCATCTTGAGGATTTATTGTCATAATAAACAAATACAGTACTTATGTAGTATGTTGAATGTATATATTCGTCCGAGTTTTATTCATTTTTTTCTTAATGCATTGCCAAAATGTATATGATCGGGAAAAATTATCGGGAATGATTGGAATTGAATCGGGAGCAAAAAAAAAAAAAAAAAAGCAATCGGATCGGGAAATATCGGGATCAGCAGATACTCAAACTAAAACGATCGGGAGCAAAAAAACATGATCGGAACAATCCGAGCTGTTATTAATGGAATTAGACGTCCAATCGCTCCCAGTTCAAATGGATTGGACGTCTCTCATTGTCATTGGCATTTACCTCATGATTGAAAGGATGGGAAACTCTAGCTCAGAGGAAAGTAGTGGAAAATCCACACTGTTGACAGCAGGGGAAAAAGAAAAGAATGATCCGGACATTTGCTTCCCTCTCGGGAGCAGGAGATAGACTACAAAGTACACACGACGGCATAGAGAGAAGAGGCCGTCGCTGCGAGAAAGGTCGACCATCTGATGTATGCCGGGGAGAGACGGAAGGCGAGCGCTGAAGAAGTTCCACCAGTAGAAATAGAGTTCAAGGGTGCAAGGGAGACAAGCGCTGCCAGACAGGCATCCTGACGGGCCATAAATAGAAGGCGTCAGAAAAGGTCAATACGTCGGCGCGTGGAGCACAAACGTTCCACCGGGGAAGGAGAAGCTCATTTGGCTGCCGCCGCCAGGAACAATGGACTCTCAGCACACCTTGATGGAGGAAATGTTGCCTGACACTTTTTATAATGCGCACAATTCCATGAGAACTCGCACACAAACAACAGTATTTTTTAGACTATAGCAATCATTGTTTTGATCTCCCTTAAAACTGTCTTTTATAACGACATGGTTAAATTAGGGATTTTTACAAACTAATCCATAGACTCCACCATCAGTTGACAAGACAGCTCCAACAGACATTGCTCGCCTTCTCGTAGGGGGCCAACCCAGGCAGAACGTTGAGTTGGCTTTCATTCTGATAAACTCAAACACACGCTGCGTTCTAACGCCGAATTTAGGTGGAAACAGGACAAAGGTTTTACTGCATACAACCAGGCAGGATTGTCTCAAGAGTGATTTGGTCGAGGATTCAAGGTAATTATTATATCAAATAGTACCATGCATGCACTTCAAAATGTGGGGGGGGGGGGGGGGGGGGGGGGGGGGGGGGGGGAATCAATGGATAAAATTTGTGTAACTTTGGCTTGAAATATTGACGTAAAATGAACGCTATCCGCCCGTTTTTTGCTTTTAACCAAGAATCTAGACTGTTTTACGTTCATATCTATAGAAATTGCGTGATTTAAGAATTTATTTACAAGAATTTTCAACATAAAAACCTCTTTGTTTCGTGATGGCCTCCATGTTGGATTTGGATTACTCAATACTGTAACTTTGACTTGAAATATGTACGTAAAATGAACACTAACTGCCCGTTTTTTTCTCTTAGCTAGACCAGGATGTTTCTGCGAATGCGGGTCACTTTTCTCAGCGCATGTCAGACTGCGAGTTAGTGCAACACATGCGTTCTACATTTACGGGCTCAATGGAAAATGCAGTCTGAACGGGCACGCCCAAAAAACGGACATGAAGAAAAATCGGATTTGTGCATTAAGACCTGCGGTATGAAACTGGCCTTAGATGCATGCAAAGATTTCATTGTTGTTTGGAAGTGTTAGGTGGTAGAGCGACATATAGACCCTACCCACCGACGTCACAAAACCACGTGCTCGCTGTATGGTTCCGCCCACTTGTCCGTCATTTTGTCTCTGTATTAGCATTGGTTTCAATTGATCGAGGAATTTAAGATGCATTTCATGGAAGACCCGGTGCTTTCTGATGCCGTAAACTCACTGGATGTGTTGCATAAAAGGCGTTATGTGGAAAAGCTTCGTTCTATACAGTCGCCAGATCCATATTTGATGCCCAAATCGATGTTTTTCGACCCACTGTCTTCGCCCTGTCTGCCTGACATCTGCTACGCTGATATTTACAATTATGTTGTCCACACAAAATCAGCCTATTCTCACGAAAATTTGAAAAACTTCGAGACCTTGGAGGCTTATAAATACTTCGTTGCTGGTTGGGTGAAACAGGTCCTCGTCCACGAAAATTCGGCAGGAATCTATCTTGTGCTTGGAAAGGTGAGTTACGAAATTTTCAATTCAAAATCTTTTGTTATTGCTAACATCCACTGTCAAGTCTAATGTATTTCATGTCGTTTGTCAATGGAGTTAAGGCTTTTAATGTTTATATGGTTTAGCGATAGCACTCTCACTACATACATACGTGTATGTTGTCGGCGATTAGCCTAGCAATGATCTTAATTGTGGTTATTTGTCAGCCCAAAACCCTCTAAGCACATCTTAAATGCATCTTACCGGATATAAAATGACTACTGCATAGTCTGTGGTGATTTTTTGGTGCCCAGTTTTCACGTCGAATTGCAGCCGTCCATTTCGCTCTCCTCTTTGGATCCCTCGGAATACGGTAAAACTTCAAGTCTCTCCTTCCATCTTCTCTGTTAGTGCAACCAACAGCCACACACGCCTTCACCATTTTGATTATTAATGTTAAGGAGCAGAAAAACACGCCGTAAATAGGAGGAATGTACGTAGCCGTAACAGGTTAACACTATGTTTTGACGGACAATTGGGCGGTACCATTCAGGAGAGCGGAGTTGTGACGTCACGTGGGTAAGGTCTATAGTCAGGTGCGGAATTTACAGTACACACAAAGGCAGCACACGAACTGCAAAAGAGTCAGTCACTCACCTGCAGTGTTGGGCACGTTACTTTAAAAAAGTAATTAGTTATAGTTACTCACTACTTTTTCCAAAAAGTAACTGAGTTAGTAACTGAATTACTCTATAGTAAAAGCAAATAGTTACCAGGGAAAGTAACTATTTCGGTTACTTCAAAAAGAAGTTGTTGTATGTCAAAGAATTTGAAATTTTCTGAGCAGTATTCGAGTCAGTTGAATAGAGAAGAACAGACAGGTAGTTGTGTTATGGAACCTTGTAATATTTATTGCACCTCATCAGTAACAAATGTATCCTACACTTGAAGTGCAATAAAAATAAACAGATTTGAATTGCTTACCACAGATGTCGACAAAAGCTTTGCCCCGCGACATAAATTACACTTTACATGCACGTTCTTTCCTTTAATTTCGACCAACTTGAAATAGTGTTTATATCTCCACCTCGTAAAGGACAAATTTTCCTCTGAATGCTCTGCCATCATATCCCTCTGCATCTGTTTTGCGTGTGTGTTTGCCGCACGACCTGTTCCGGTTTGTGTGTGAAAACACCGGCTCTGAAGTACGTGTGCTATTAGGCTCGAGCGATTAAATCACAGAATGGGGGATCACGTGAGATTTGACAACAATGCAGCCATATTGGAAACAGGTCTGGCTCGCGGGACATTAAACTAACTTGCCAGTTCAATAAAGAGACAAACTTGTTACTAAGGCGAAGAACAGATATGTGATCAAACTTAAGGATGTGAACAATGTTGACCCTTACGAGCAAGCCCAAAACAAATGAAGTAAAGATGTCGACGGGCTTCTACAATTATGCGAAATGGACATTCTGCTGTATTTATTGTTTGGTGTATGTTACTAAACTCATCAGCAATTCAGAAATTACAAATCGCTACAAAGGTACGAACAGTTTTGCTGCGGATGGGTGCAGGACCTGCACATTATGACCATATCAAACGACAACTCCATCGTTCTTGCAAAGGTAGGCTATGTGTGTTTACTATTTTCATTGCCATGAACCTGAACGCACCCCAAGTCTTAGATGACAAATAAACAGAGCAGAGTAGACGCGCTACGACTGGTAGTTTCTTCAATTTATTCAAAGTAAGTAACGCATCGCTTTTGACCGTCAGTAACGGTAACGGCGTTGTAACGGTGGAAAAAAATAATTAGTTAGATTACCCTGTTACTGAAAAAATAACGCCGTTATGTAACGGCGTTATTTATAACGGCGTTATTTCCAACACTGCTCACCTGTGTGATGGTGGCAGCTCCACCAGAGAGGGAAAGTCCTTCCAGGTCTGACATCAAACTGGAAGTGACCGCAAAGGGTTTACTTGTGTTCGTGGGAGCTGGAAAAACTGACAAAACAACAAGATTACAGCACATTAAATAGCGTATTGTCATGTTGTAGTCGCCATGCGGTAAACTCACAATCGTCGAGATCCAGCAAGGACACTTCCTTAGACGTGTTGTCCACCTACAACAAAAGAAACAGCGTGAGTGTCAAACATTTGAAAAAAGTAGGATAAAAAGCACCAATGTTAACATTACTTTGGGGTTAGCCTTGACATTGTTCTTGGGCCGCTGAGCTTCGGAGTCCGATTCCGAATCAGAGTCCGACTCGGACGAAGAGCTTTCAGCTGACGAGCTGCTTCCTTCGTCCATTGGTTCGTCGCCACTTTTGCCGCTGGAATTCGGAAGGTGAGACTTAAACATATGTTTGTGGTTCAATCAATGGATGAAGCTTTTGTGGTACTCTACAATGCTAATTTCTATTAGCACGTCACTGGCATCTTCCATTGTATGTTAGCATTAAGCTAATCACACAGTTGTAGAGTGGCGTACATTTCCCCCACGATATACGCGGTCGTACCTTCAAGCACAGACGGGAATCCCTGATGGAATCCAAAGTAGGTCAGAAAAACAAAAGGATCAATGCATTTGCCGAGCTAATTTAACGTTGCGTTGATTCCTCCGCCGCCGCGCCGTCTCATTGGCCGGCTCCGTGTCTCTTCAATTTGTCCTGATAATGAGTGTTTACTCGGCTGCGCTTGCCACTTTGGGCCGTTAAATTAATGAGGGGAATTGTGACGCTAACCGCATCTCTAACTTGGGCCATGATGAAAAGCCAGTATTCATTTGGCTAACACATTTCATTTGCGGCGAACAGGAAAAAGTCATATAAATCACAGCGGGCCCGATTAGGCTCGGCCCGGAATGACTGGGCCATAATGAGGGCGTTATGCCGTGTTTGTTGTGGAAGCGTGAAGAGGCGGGGGCGCTAATCATGTAACGCTAATTGCGCCGGCTAATGGCGAGAACGGGGTCAGGCCGAGCGCGAGCGCAGCTCGTGAATTTGAAAAGAGCAGCGTAATGAGTCAAATATCATTCATTGCTAACACAAGCCTGATAAGTGACCAATCACAAGTCATTAGCCGTTAGCCGTGTAGATGTGGCTCCCGCTAGTGGACGACCATTCTGCTTGATTAGCGTCTTAATGGAACTCATGTGCAAAAAAAAAAGAAAAAGAAAGGTTGTGATGGACAGTGGGAAAGAAAGGGGCTTCCGTGGAGACCGAAAAAGACCGGAAATTGCCAGGTGCTTGGAGTTTCAGTGACATTGACGGTAGTTCATTTGAACCCGAAGAATACGGCAGAGAATGATGACTCCCGTTGACTTTCAACACTGACCTGGAATTGCCCCAAAATCAACAGGAAAGTACACATTTTAGAAGCTTTCAAGTACCTGTCAGCAGTGTTTTGCTTGTGTTTCTGAGATTTCTTGGTCTTTTTCACTATCTTCTTCTTCTGTTCTGAACCTGAATCGCCGGAGCTCTTATTTGATTCCCCAGAACTTTTCCCGGAATCGGTGGAGCTCTCGTCAGACTCTTGGCTGCTACCATCCTCTTCGTCGCTGCCGCTTCCAGACTCTGATGCAGCAGACAACGATCGGACTGTTGTGTCAGTCTGTATATTATGAGAGTCCCCCAAAATATTAGAAAGTGACACTAACCTTCACTGCTGCTACTACTACTAGTGCTTGTGCTGCTGCTGTTTTCGTCGCTGGTGTCCTCCTTTTTGTCTCCATCCTCGTCAGAGTAGAATTTGTCATCTGAATCAGGCGGCGGCTTGGCCTTCCCGACCAGCGACGCCCACTCATTTACCTAAACGTGGCAGTTTTCTTACATCAAATAATCCAGGTTATATGACACAGAAAATGATTTGGGAGCATAACCTTCACAGGCTAAATTAGTTGGCCTAAAGAAGAAACCAAAAGAGGGAGTAGGAGGCCTAAAATTTAACTTTTTTTTTTTTTGTAGCACTATTTGGTGATGCCCCCAAAATGGCAAGTGTGGTTATAATAAAGGTTACCATAATTCTATTTCAAATTTTGCATTCATGTTGATTTAGTGTATTTAAATGACATAAAAAAGAATATGTAAGAATATTAAAAAATAAAATCTGAATTCAAAAAACATAAAAATTATGTATCACATGTATCATCCTGATTTCTCATTTACTATACTCTTAATAGTTTCCATTTTTCGCGGTTAACAGGGACCAGAATACGCCGTGATAAGTGAAAAACCACGAGTAAAAACTTTTTTTTTTTTGTTCATTGTATTTATTTAGACTTAGCAATGGAAAGATACATATAAGACGTTTTTTATCCCCCCCCAAAGTATAATAATAAAAAAAAAAAAAGTACCGTATATATATTTTAAATGGTTTTTAAGCACTTCAAATGTAATAATTATGTTCAGTTTTAAACACGTTACTGTACCACCGAATTATTTTTAAACAAGAATAAAGTAGAAAAATGCGTGTCTTTATTAAATGCCACATTGATTACGTCCACTCAAATCCGCTCAAGCTGCTCACTTACAATGTGTTGCTACAGCAACTGCTTAACAAGCTAAACGATGATTGATGCATGCGCCGCTTTGAAGTTTCGGCTTCCAAGCATCTCTGGCATGAGCAAACCTTAACGTCTGTCAATCATCGTTAACTTTAATAAGCAACTCCAGTGAACTGCCTGACCAAGTAAAGCAGCGGGAGGGAGAGTGAGACACCAAGATCGAATCAAGACAGCTCATCTGTATGTTTTTTTTTTTTTTTTTTTTTTATCCACGATGGACTGAGGGTGCGAAGTTTGAAGCGCAAAGTAGCGAGGGATCACTGTATACACATTTATTCATTCAATAAAAAATACAAAAGAAAAATTTTAAATATAAAAAAATATGTACTTTTGAAAAACACCAACAAAGCAGTCAAAGAAAATTTAAAACAGGAAATTAAAAAACAATTATACATATTGAAAATAAAAATAAGAACACATATATACATAAATATACTGTAATTTTTTTATCTATAAGCCGCTATTTTTACCCTCATTTTGAATCCTGCGGCCTATAGTCCAGTGCGGCTTATTTGTTCATTAATTTGGGTTAATTGGTAACACTTTATTTGACAGCAGTGTCATAAGACTGTCATAAGACCATCACAATTATGACATGACACTATAATGGGCATTACTGAATGCTTATGACAGATGTCATTAACTGTCATCCAGCAAATTATGTCACTAACTCCATTTATGTCCAGTTTGAAACCTTTACATGCATTCAAAAGTGAGATAATTTACCGAATGACGATAAATGACATCTGTTATAAGCATTCATTGTAGCTTATGACAGTGTCATGTCATAATTCTTACTGTCTTATGAGAGTCTTATGATGGCACTGTCGAATAAAGTGTTACCAAATACCAAAACTAGCAATTAATGAAACAACTGGCAGAGCATAAATTTTGCCTGTAGCGCCGCAATGAATGCTAGGAGGTATGTTGGACGACAACAGTGTTGACAGCAGAGGTTGACCGTCACCCCCAAGGCAGCACTAATGACCAAATGAAGCTTCTTGAAGCTTGGCAGCCAAATGGTTCAAAGCTTCAGTGTGGTTCGTTTGGTTTTATAACAGTCTTATGATGCCGTTGTCAAGTAAAGTGTTACCAGTTAATATCTTTTGGTGTAAACATCCCATAATGCAATGAGGACAGCTGCGGCTTATTGTTCAGTGCGGCTTATCTATGAACAAATGCTGTTTTCGTGTCAAATTTGGTGGCTGGCGGCTTATCGTCAGGTGACCTTACAGTCTGAAAATTACGGTCTATACACACACATTTAAAAAATTCAAACCTTTAAAAAAGAAATATATAAAATGATAAATTAAAATATAGAAGATATGTATAGATAACAATAAAATCTATATATTTAACAATAATAAAAATTGAAAATTTAAAAAATACAAACCCTTTCAGACCTAAGCATGAAGCTGAAGGACATGATGTGTTTGCGTCTCTAAACCAATAAATACACAGAATTTAGTTGATATTGCCCCTTCTGGGAGGTTGGATGAAACTTTACCCATTAAAACCAAATCATGAGGTTTGGCACGCCCTTTTTGCCATTATTGCCTCTTTGAAAATGGCAAAATCCAACTTCAAGATGGATAACGTAAAGTGCTCATTTCTCATCAAAAAGACATCATTAACTTTGAAAATAACTCATAAAAGCATTAAATATGCCTGACCAGATAATTGCATTTTTTGGTGACTGGATAGAGTAAAAATCAGCGCAGATTTTTTAAAATTTTGCTTCGCAAAAAAAATGCAGGTCTAAAGGGGTTAAAAAGGCTTTTGTGTCTTGTTTTGCAGGCGCAGTAACTTACCGGCTCAATGACTTCCACGTTCCTCACAGACTGGTCAGGTGCCACCGCGGGCCACTCTGACAGCTCATGGTATCCGGCGGCTTTGCTGTTGAGGCTGTGAGAAAGCGTGCCCAGCTGGAAACGATCTCGATCTAGAATTGGACCCAAAAAAAAAGTCCAGAGCTAGTGTCAAATTATGAATCCGTTGCTCTGGCGTGACGTACCTTTGAAAGCAGACTGGAGCACGGGAGCGGGCTTGGGTGCCAAAAGGATGCGGCGGGCGTACTTGTTAAGGGCGCCCATCTGCTCGCTCGGCACAATCAGTTGCCGTATGAAGCGGGTGCGATCGCGGATGTCATAGTTCTGGTCGTATTTGCCCAAATTGAGGATGTACTGGGTTAGCAGCTTAGTCTGGCAGTATCAGGAAATACACAAGAATGTCAGATGCCATTCCACCCATCGGTTATTTATACATATATACATCCTATTTTATAGCATATATACATATATGCATATATACATACACATACATACATGCATATATATATATATATATATATATATATATATATATATATATATATATATATATATATATAGTCCTGACGATGTCGCATTAGAAAATATCTCAGAATTATCCGTTTATCTATATTTAAGACAAAAACATGCATTTTTTTCTTTTCAAACAAACTGGCAACATTTGTATAAAAGACAATTGACAGAGAGAGGAAATGCAAAAAGCTTCGGACATCTTGGGTGAAGATGAAAATCGCTAGCAGCACAAACTTTAGGTCCACCGATATGGGATTTTCAAATGCCAATGCTGATACGGATATCTAAATCTTTTTTAGCTGATTGCCGATATCCAAAGCCGATTTTGTAAGCCGATGTTTGAGGCCGATTTATTATTGTTTTTTAAGCACGTAGATTACGAAAGACAACTTAAAAAATGTTTCAACAGTTCAACATGGCTGTATACAGCTGCTCCCTGTTAAGACCAACATAAGGTAAGTTTTCGTTTGAGCTAATATTTTTTTTTTTTATGCATTTGTTTATTTGCATTTACTTCATAGGTATATTTAGATGTTTTTTGTGTGTGGGAATATGTGTTTTTAAACGATTTGTTGAGAGTATTGTATAAAAAAAAAACTTTTATAGCATTAAGCTAGCGGACTTTTGCTAAGCAAATTAGCCAATTAATCTCTTGTTGTACCTAGATCGTCATTCATTTATTTATTTTTTTATAGTGTTTGTATAGTGTCAACCGATATGGGATTTTCAAATGCTGATACCGATAGCAAATTTTTTTCCAGCTGATTTCAGATATCCAAAGCTGATTTTGTAAGCTGATATTTGAGGTTGGTTTATTTAATTTTTTTTAAAGCACGTAGATTATGAAAGGCATTTTTAAAAAAATCTTAACGGCTTCAAATTTAGAATGACGACCTGAGAATGAATGCGGTCAAGTGCTACCAAACCAATGAATGCAGCACTTTTTTTATGGTTATACACACTCAGCAAGATCAGTACATTATTTTCAAATAATCAAACCCACCAAGACGTCATGATGACATGTAAAGAAGTGAGCGTAAGTTTAAGAGGATGCTCGCCATGCTAAAACTAATACTATGCTAAAGCTATGAGTTACATTTAGAGTGTAAGGATCACTCACTCAACACCTTAAAAGGCTAAAGCAACATTGCATATTTTTCTCATGCAAGAAAAAAAAAGAATCTGGCAATATTTACAAAACAGGCAAACCTGAAGCTTCCTGTAGCAGCCTGCCTTCAAGCTGCTGCAGGGTCCTTCAAGCGGCCATTGTTGCCCACCCAGATGCCTGATCAAAATCCTTTTTTATTGGCTTTTTTTTTTTCCGTTAATCGGAATGTACGTGTTAATAGAGATGTACTTGAAAATTTGGTGATGTTGGATCACAGTTTTTGGACGTTGCAAGCGACATAAGTTGCTATGGTTTTTTTCAATGTGAAAATTGTTGTCACACAATTTACAGATTTTTGAAAAATAGTGGGAGAGTCCCAGTAAATCAGCAAGCTAAACAGAATAGCTCCTTTGTCCGAACCTGCTTGGAGTTTGTGAGGTAGAGCTTGGCCGCTAGGTTGACGGCCTGCAGCTTGACGATATCCTCTTCGGCGGTGAAAGTCTTGGCGATCTTGCGCAGCACGTCTGGCGCGATCTTGGGCACGCGCTCGCAGTATTCGCCCATCAACCACAGGATGCTGGCCCGAGCCATGGGCACCTGAGAAGGTGAAAAGGGAGGAATGAGCGGCACGGCGGGTCCATCCGTTGGAGAGAGAATGGCAGAAGAATCGTACGGTGATTTTATCGAAGAGCTTGGCCATGTGCTTGATGATCTCGCTGTGCTGGGTGGGCTGCGTGAGCAGCAACTTGCGGATCACGACCACGCTCTCGGCCACCACGCCCTCTGTGCGCATCAATATAACAACTCTTGGGAAGCTACTTTTGATTGACATCCTGTATTGTGGCACTCATGAGAATTTGCACTCTAATATTGTAAGCAGACTTTTAGGCTTACATTCATATCCACAATGCCAAATAATAGCTAATCATTACCTCAAAAGTCATGCAGAGCAATGGAGTCATAACAAAACTTAAATGATCCCATAACAGCCAACTAAATAGCATAACTAGCAAGTAATGAAACAACCGGAACAGTAACTGAAGAAATAATTAGCACAGAACATCAACTTTGAACATTCTTTACATCCTGAACACCACAATGCATGCTGGGAGGCATGAGACTGTTCTTATTGGTCTGTTCTGCCTGCAAAGGTTAATGGGTAATTTGTAGGGGTCTAGTGGTACACAGAAATCACGGTTTAGTATGTAGCTTGCAAGGGCGTAGATTTGGTCTCAACATTGGTGGGGACGATATAACAGAATAACCCGCATGTACACTGTTTGCTCGGGATGGGACATTAATAAGGCCAAACAGATTGGGTGAGCTTCTTGCTCACGTTTTTCTGATTCTATGGTTTCCAGCAGAGTTCACTACATTTCTCACAGTTTAATTAACGTTAACAGGAGAAAACAAACAGAAGGACACCTCTCAGCAGCTTCTTACTGGAGTTTTGCAGGTTAGCAAGTTCACAAAGTATAATTTTATGCTAACTCTGATGCAGGTCGGACTTTCAGGAGCAAAATTAGTGGTGTGTTTCCCACCTCGACATCATTGGCGTCTATTTAAATTACTTACAGTGGCTGCTGCTGGCCGAAAAAAAACTTCAAATAACCCTTCTCTTTGAAGAGGAGGCAGCAAGTTGTTGACGTGTATTTCTTTGGGGCTGTGAGAGCGTGCGTGTGTGTGTCGTGGATGGGTCAAGTCATCAGCCAATCAAACATCCGTTTGAGGGGGAAAAAATGGACTGGCGCATTCAGCAAGTGAAAAGGGGTAAATCGAAGTTTGAACATAATGAAAATAATTCGCTTAAAGGGTATGAAAACACTAAGGGGCTGTGAGATATCAATAGAACCGTTATGTGGCAAGATAGCAAATATCAATAAAGTTAACAAAAAAATAAATCGCATTCATGGGCAATTATCGAAAATAAATCGAAAATTACGAACATTTCCGAAAGTATTCCGGAAACAGCCGAATGGGGCGGAGACGTCATAACAAGGAAACAAAAGGTCGAGACAGGTGCCATCGTTTATCAACGAGAGAGTTGCGTTCATGTTTTATCAAAAAATCCCTAAAATGGTTGAAACCTGTCATGCTATGTGGTTTACGTGCCCATGAGTTCCCGAGTGCGAGAAAAAGAGCTGAACTACCCAGACAATGAGTAAAGTTCGTCCGTGCTAAGAGGGCTACTTTTGCAGACCCAGCCTCCGGCACGGTTTTGTGTGGTGCGCATTTTACACCTGAAAGCTATTCAAACTATGGACAAATGAAATCAGGTTTTGCTAAGAAATTGCTGATGAAAGCAGCCACCATACACGCGCAGCCACCTAAATGTCCCGCGATATCAAGAAAGAGGACGACTGGCTCTGATGAGACAACCACAGGCTAACCAAAGGAGCGGAGCAGCCAAGCTCGAAATGGCCAGAGTGAGTACTCTTTTATAATAAAAACATATGATGCATTGGATATAGGACTGGACACGTGTATAAATTATCGCTCGTAAAATATATAGAACAAATCCTCGAATCCCATTCATATTTGTGTCTGTTGGCAGAGCGAAAACCTATGATAGCACTATAAATGATAATTATTCTATACATTACATTATTTTGCGGTCACGGTTTATCAGCTTCACAAAAAGAAATGCAAAACAAACCATTCGATGTTTCCCAGCCGATGTTGCCGGTGTTTCATCAGTGTGATTGCTCCTCTCAATGATCCTTTCATTAGGCTGCATTGGCTTTTGTTTGGGCTGAAACTGATAACCCAAAACACCAAAGAAAGGTTCATAACTCTCCTCGTCACCATTAGAAGAATGTTCGTTGCGTCGGATTCGTCGCTGCAACTAGAAACAAAATTGTCCGCTATCATCGCCGCCATTCAGTACTAAGCACTGAGCCGGTTGTTTCCTCGTATGACTTCACGCACACAATATGCTAGATTTCCGGGATCTCGTGGGCGGGTCCTTTTAGCTTGACAATCGTTTCAAATTTCTTTCATTTTCTTGGTGTTGCGATGTGTGTAATTACACGAAGTGGCATGATACGAATCCAAAAGGCATGCGTTTATGGATAAATGATGAAATATTAGCATTGCCCCAGGTGTTGTCATACCCTTTAATAATGGTAGGGTCAATTCTATCCTTAAACATATGGGAAGACAATCTAAATGACTTGTATAACTGAACTCATTATGTCATGCATATAAGGTTGCTTAAAAATTTGAGCATCCTGAAAATTTGGTAGGGTTATGTCCTTACCGTTCCTATGCAAACCTACGCCCTCGGTACCTTGGTACGGGAGTCACGGTTCGGTCCGGTATGGTACAACAGAAAAAACAAAAAGTTTTATCACTGAATTTGAAAATTAAAGTCTGTTCAAAGTGCAAAATAAATAGACGAAAACTTGTTCTGACATCCTTTAATTCACAGTTTATGAGCAACAGAGAGAACACACCCTTTTTTATAGGCATTGATTGAGGTAACAGGTAAAGTCAGGTAGCACTCGCCAGCTTTTGCAACCTTGGTTAATTGATACTATACTAAAAGGTTCTGTTTTCAATGTTGGATTACACACAGTTAACTGTAAACCATTACCAGTGAACATACTCTCACGTAAATTTTTATATTGGCTAAAATTAAAAAAAAAATAAATAAAAAAAAATTTTAAAGTCCAAATAGTTCCCAAAATAAAAATGCATCTCTTGAAATAGTGCAAAAACAAATATCCACTCAGTGTTTAAATTACTTCAGCCTAAGGCTAGAGCAAAATAAACATTTCCTGATTTAAAAATATAAATTACACTTTAAAAAGTTACTAATGATACATTTTATAGTTCCCACGCTTTATGTTCGCCATAACCTTCCTAGTAGTGAGTTTGTCTTCTTTTTCTTTTAATATTGGTTGCTGGTTTAGTCGCATAACCTCTACCGCCCCCTGGAGCTGAGGAGGAACAACTCTGACATGGATTTGTTGTTTTTACTCCAACGTATTAGCCATCTGACTGCGAGCACTGAACCGTGATGCCCGTACAGTGACGGTACGGGGCGAATACAAATACTGTTACACTCTTAGTAATCTGTTAGAACACCATGACTGTGCATGACATTTGAGTTAATGACCTGCCTGTGTGCCGCCTTTAGAGTAGCGAGCAATTTCTTGGAGTTGAGGTGTATGAGTCTTGAGAACAGCCTGTGAATGTAAATGCCAGTGATTCCATACTTTGTGTCCCACATCACTCCCCACATTAATTTATATTTCCCACAAAATGAACGATCTGTTCTTGGGTTGGATTTTATTCAAAAAATGTCCCCATAAAAAATGTACTTACTTATGTTTTTTCCTTCTTTATTATGCATTTTTTGACTTGAGAAACTTTTACTCCGGAGTAATTTATACTTGTGCGAAAAATATTGTAATTATTAGGGGTGTAATGGTACACAAAAATCTCAGTTCGGTACGTACCTCGGTTTTGAGGTCACGGTTCGGTTCATTTTCGGTACAGTAAGAAAACAAAATGCAAAATATACAGTGCTGCTCAAAAGTTTGTGAACCCCACAGCGATGGTCAGATTTTTTGTAAAAAAAACTAAAATAACCTTATTAAATGTTAAGTTATACCCAAATCCACAACACTGACATTCCAAATAATGGACTGAAACAAAAGAAATAGTTATATTGTCATTCTTTATTTAACAAAAGTGGTTGATTTAAGAAAAACTCAGATATCATGTGTGCAAAAGTATGTGAACCCCTTCAGTTAATAGGATATTGCGCCTCCTTTTGCAGAGATTACCTCAACCAAACGGTTTCTGTAGTGACTAATCAGCCTCTCACATCTACTTTGGGGGATTTTTGCCCATTCTTCCTTGCAGAACGCAGTCAGTTGAGAGAGGTTTGATGGGCGTCTGGCATGAACTGCTCGCTTCAGGTCCCGCCACAGCATTTCAATGGGATTTAGGTCAGGACTTTGACTGGGCCAGTCCAGAACACGAATCTTCTTCTTTTTCAGCCATTCCTTGGTTGTATTGCTGGAATGCTTTGGATCATTATCATGTTGCATGATCCACCTTCTGCCAAGCTTTAACTTCAAAACAGATGGCGTCAGGTTATGTTCTAGGATTTGACAATATTCCTCAGAATTCATGATTCCCTGGACTATGTGGAGTTGTCCAGGTCCTGAGGATGAAAAGCAAGCCCAGATCTTGACATTCCCACCTCCATGCTTCACTGTTGGGAGAAGGTTCTTTTGGTGGTATGCAGTGTTGACTTTTCGCCAGACATGGCGGTTTTGGTTGTGACCAAACAGTTCAATTTTGCACCTACATCAGTTGATGAAAACTCTTTTTAATTTAGTCTCGACAACACAACTGTTAAAAAAACAAAAAAAAAACTACTGAATTGATTGATTAGGAAATCAGGTTGAAATAATAGAAAATTCCAAAATGTTGAGGGGGTTCACAAACTTTTGAGCAGCACTGTAAATGTGCTAGTTGTTTATCACACACCTTTATGTTTTCAACAATAGGAACATTAGCCTATACAAAGCTAGAATTCTGCTCAAAAAGTAGCAGGTATTTAAAGATAATCCAACAACAATTTGCCTTTGAAACCCCGCATATTGGCCAGCTTTCTTTCTGAAAGAAAGAAGAAAAAAGTCCTGTGCGAAAGAGAAAAGCAATCCCAATGACAAATGATGAAATCCTCAATGAATATTTTTTTTTTCTTATGAATGGTTTTCAAAAGCTTTATTGGTGGATTTTCTCAAGTTAAAGCGCCACACATAAATTAATAAATTTAATTGTGTAAGCAGGATCTGTGTATTATTCTTATTATTCAATTACAGGTGTTTTAGCTCATTTCAGTTTATTTTATTTAAATGGGCTATTATTTATTTTATTATCTGTTTATATTTTACAAATGTGATTTATTCATTTATATTGTATATTTCATGTTGTTTAACTTTAGTTCCTGTGTGAATATTAGTTCCTACTTGTTTTGTTGTGGTAGGAGGGTTTTGTATTGAACACAGCGCCGTGTTGGTTATTATTATAGCAGAGAAGACAGCAGTAAATCAACAAAGACAAGTCAACAGTGCCCCGATCTACCACTCAAGAGATCTAATGGACTCAAAAAGTAGATTACGGTTGCATATTAGTTTGAAAATCGACCGGATCCACCGTATTTTTACACGAGTGACTTCCGGTCTGCCCTATCCTAGCTACCGGTAGTAGTATTGACGCAGGAGGGTCGCGTCTCGCGTCAAATAATAAACTCTGCCATTCTTTTCGCGTGCGTCGTGTTGAGCCGCTTCTGGGACGCGTCTAACACGCGGCCGCACTGCGACTGGTGTGCATTGGCCGATTGACTTTAACGCCCACGTTTCACCGCGTTCTCGCGGCGGCCACGTTGTCGCGCCGTTGACGTTTCTGGGTCTGTCCTACCGTGTTGGTCCTCATTATAGTAGAGAAGATGGAGTAAATATAATCTACACAAAGAAACTGTAACCCAATCGACTCACAGCCTCGAAAAGTAAGGGTTACATTACATCAGAAACTCGTTCGTTACGCCTCCGTTCCGAACCGAGCACCATGTACCGAAACGGTTCAACACAAATACATGTACCGTTACACCCTTAGTAATTATAAAAAAAAAACAAAAAAAAAAAACTTGATGTGTATAGTGTGTGTTGTTCCCCCAAAAAAGCATTTACTTTACCATCTCTGTTGGACAGCAGGAGCACCAGACCGTTGAGGCAGGTGTCCGTCACCTCGGCGATGTTGGTGGCGCACCTGCCGATAGCCTGGATGGTGGCCGCCGCGAAAGCTTTGTCCTGACTCTTGACGTACGTCTGCAAGACAAGCTACGTCAAGGCTAGCCCTCACGTCGTTCCATAAGGCGGAGAAGACAAACCTGAAACTCTCTTAGGATGGTGGAGATGTTGGCCTCATTGGCCAGGTTGGTCAGGATCTCCAACTGCAAAGCAAATCAATTCACCGTATACAATAAGGTTGGGCAATCAGGCCCAAAATTTAACTCAAAATCACAGGTATGAATCCAATATTCTCAATGCAGGTTGTACCTTCAGTGTTTTGATGTGTGTGGTGTCGGTGGATCGGACGTAGAAACTTTTCATGAAAGGCTCAAACATCCCCTGATTGAATTTGAAAAGCAAACGCAAAAATAATGACAAGGTTTGTGTTTGAATCCCGGCTGCCACTCACCTTCCTCTGAATGGACATGGTGGCGATGTTCTGAAGAACCACGTACTGCACCTCTCTGCGTCACAAAAGGGCGGTCAAAAAATAAAAATGAGAAGAGAGGTGACGCTCAATGCTTACCTGTGGCTCCTCAACAGGCGCACTAGCGATTTGGTGACCACGTTGACTTCCTGTTTGGGTGCAAGGTGCCAGTAAAGCTGAGCCACCGCCATCACCACCTTGAATCACAGTAAACACATGCTGGCTCGTGTATTCAGGTTACAATTTCCTAATAACACATTTTGGGGCAAGTGACTATTTTTGTTGATTTTGGGGAAAAAAAAAAAAAACGTATCAAAATATCTTATATCATTTTAATTTTAAAAATATGTTAAGTGGGGAAGATATATATATAAATATACTGTTTTATATATTTAAAATATATTCAAATTTAGTTCTACTTTTGTAAAAAAAAAAAAATCTTTTTAAATACTTTTTAAAAAATATATTAAATGAAAAAGAACAAGTACAGTAACATGAAAAATCATCCGAACCTTTTGGAATATCTCACGTCTGCATAAAATTCCATCATATGTGATCTGATCTTTGTCAAAATCACACAGATGAAAAAACTGTCTGCTTTAACTAAAACCACCCAAAAATTTTAGATTTTCATATTTTAATGAGGATAGCATGCAAACAATGACAGAGGGGGGGGGGATAAGTAAGAGAACCCTCTGCATAAGGAGACTTAAAAAAGCAATTGAAACCAATTTTTACCAAACAATTTAAGTCAGGTGTGTGCCCAATCACAGATGAGTGGTTTAAAACTGCTCTGCCCACTATAAAACACACACCTGGTAAGCATTGTCTGATGTGCATCATGGCTCGGTCAAAAGAGTTGTCTGAAGAGTTGCGATCAAGGATTGTTGATTTGTATAAAGCTGGGAAAGGATACAAAACCGTCTCTAAAAGTCTGGATGGTCATCAGTCGACAGTCAGAGAAGTTGTCTACAATTGGAGAGAGTTTGGCACTGTTGCTTCTCTCCCAAGGAGTGGCCGTCCGCCAAGAGTTCAGCGCAGAATACTCAGAGAGGTAAAAAAACAACCCTTGAGTGTCTGCTAAAAGACTTACAGAAATCACCGGCACAGTCTAATATCTCTGTGCACACATCAACTATATGTAAAACTATGGCCAAGAATAGTGTTCATGGAAGGACTCCACAGAGGAAGCCACTGCTGTTTAAAAAAACATTGTTGCTCGTTTAATGTTTGCAAAAAGGCACTTGGACACTCCACAAAAGTTTTGGCAAAATATTTTGTGGACTGATGAAACCACAGTTGAATTGTTTGCGGGAACACACAATGTAATGTGTGGGGGAAAAATGGAACAGCTCACAAACAAACACCTCAACCCCACCTTGAAGCATGGTAGAGGGAGCATCATGATTTGGGGCTGTTTAGCAACCTCAGGCCCTGGACAACAAGCAATCAATAATGGAAGAATGAATTCAAAAGTGGATGCTGCAACAAGACAATGATCCAAAACACAGAAGTAAATCAACTTCAGAATAGTTTCAGAAGAACTAAATACACGTTCTGGAGTGCCCAAGTCAAAGTCCAGACTTGAACCCCATTGAGATGCTGTGGCATGACCTAAAGACAGCGATTAATGCCAGACATCTCAGGAATCTGACTGAACTACAGCAGTTTTGTAGAGAAGAATGGGCAAAGATTAGTCCTGATCGATGTGCCAGACTGATCTGCAGCTACAGGAATTGTCTCGTTGAAGTTATTGCTGCCAAAGGGGCGACCACAAAATATTAAATGTGATGGTTCACTTACTTATTATTCCGCCTCCTGTCATTGTTTGCATACCATCTTCATTAAAATATGAAAACCTCTTCATGTTTGGGTGGTTTTAGTTATAGCAGACACTGTTTTTTCATCTGTGAGATTTTGACTGTATATTTGCAGTTTTTTTTTAAAATTTAAAATTTTTAATCGAGTTAATTACAGCTTAAAAATTAATTAATCGTAATTAATCGCAATTAATGGCAATTCAAACCATCTATAAAATATGCCATATTTTTCTGTAAATAATATATATATATTCTGTAAAATAAATTGTTGGAATGGAAAGATAAGACACAAGATGGATATATATAGATTCAACATACGGTACATAAGGACTGTAGTGGGCATTTCACTCTACTGTCATTTAAATCTGTCTACGCTGTCCTCACTCCGAAGCGTCTACTTTTTCCAAAGCTAGACAGCTAGTGAACGACGCCTTAATAATTAGACTTCTTCCTTTTTCATCTGATTTATTAATAAAATGGCCTCAAACCATTGTCCTCTTTAGACCGTCGTAAAACTACAAAAAAAAAGTACACAAGCATTGCATTAGCAACAACGTTAGCTTAGCACGCTATACAGGTTCACTAAACATAAACAAAAAGCGTCTCATACAAAAAATATAACATTTCGCTTACTAACATAATATGTACATTCTTTATAACAACCATACTTACGGACAAATCTTGTCCCAGGATCATATAAGCACAACATTATCAGCCCGAGACGTCGTGCAGCCATAATGAACTGGCAAGAAAACAATAAACCATGTCGCAAAGCGACCACAAGAGTTCGCTGTTGGACAGCACAAAAAGCCTTGCTGTAAAACTTACCAAAAGGCAGAATACTTTCTGAGCAGGACATGTGCGTTAATTGCGTCAAATATTTTAACGTGATTAATTAAAAAAATTAATTACCGCGCATTAACGCGATAATTTTGACAGCCCTAGTTTAAAAAAAAAAAATTCATTCAAATTTAATTTCTTGTTGGAAATTGTTGATATTTGTGCATTTTTTGGCCAAAAATGTAATCGGTTATCGCAATCACAATACCAGCTCGTATAGATTGAAGTTGTGCTGAGAAAAAAAATAAAGCCAGATAGTGTAAGCATTTACTCTTGAATATTCTTTTCACTGAATAATTTTTTATTTGCACTTCAGTACATTTATTGGTTGACTACTTTTACTTGTGTAATATTGTTTTTGAAGTAATGCTACTCTTACTTGAGTACAATCTTTGGCTACTCTACCCACCTCTGTGATATGATTTATATATGAATTGATCAGTCGAAAAAGCAAAACAAAACACCGATTGATCAACTATAAAGATAATTGTATGCGACAGCCCAAGTTTGAGGTGCTTGATTATTTGAGCAAACAACTTTTCCCTGCACAGTTTCTAGCGGTACGTGTCCATCCCAGACATGGAAAGTCTTCAATAAAGACAGCGAACGTGTCGGGGGAAGAAAAAAAAATAAAAACTGTAGCGCAAGTCTCATTTGTAATCCTTGGGAAGCGCCGAGGAGACCTTGAGCCTCTGCGTGATGGAGAAGTGCTCTCGCCGCGTACAGACATCTTATGACAGCAACTAGTTTGTCCGTGTAGCTTTGTTTTAATACAAAATGGCATCCAGGTATGCATCACTGCTGAGAAGTGTCTGTTGGTCTCCGCTGTTGGTTAAACCTAAACTGGGAGTGAAAAGTAAAGCCACTCACCGCCGTGTTTCGGCTTTGCAGCAGCGGCTTGGTGTTCCGGAGCAGCAGCCGGTGATCCGGGTCCATGACGTACGGCTTGGCCTCCGCCGCCTCGCCTTTCTCCTCTGGGTCCGATTCGTAGAAGGTCTTGTCATGGTTTTCCTCAAAGACGGCGCCCTAAGAGTTGCAAATACAAAAAGCCACTTAACATTGACTGCTCATGGACGGTGATGGACATCCAAACCATTTCCAAATGGTTTGGAAGTTCTTCTCCATCATTAGCAGTGAAGGAGTAGAAATATCAACCCCAATAGTCTGTTGAAAGTAGAGCTGAAATGAATACTCGAGTAACTCGAGTTTAAAAACTGATCCGAGTAATTTTATTCACCTCGAGTAATCGTTTATTTTGACAGCTCCAAGCATCACGTTTTGCTCGGACTAATTTTAATGCGGGACAACGCGCTGATGTCACGTGGGCTGTCGAAGGACACCAGAGACAAAATTGTAGACCTGCACCAGCCTGGGAAGACATACAAGACCACTGATAATCTCCCTCGATCTGGGGCTCCGTGCAAGATCTCACCCCGTGGCGTCAAAATGATAACAAGAACGGTGAACAAAAATCCCACAAAAATACCACATGGGGGGACCTAGTGAATGACCTACAGAGAGCTGGGACCACAGTAACAAAGGCTACTATCAGTAACACATTGCGCCGCCAGGGACTCAAATCCTGCACTGCCAGACGTGTCCCCCTGCTGAAGAAAGTACACGTCCAGGCCCGTCTGCGGTTTGCTAGAGAGCATTTGGATGATCCAGAAGAGGACTGGGAGAATGTGTTATGGTCAGATGAAACCAAAATAGAACTTTTTGGTAGAAACACGGGTTCTCATGTTTGAAAGAGAAAGAATACCAAATTGCATCCGAAGAACACCATACCCACTGTGAAGCATTGGGGTGGAAACATCATGCTTTGGGGCTGTTTTTCTACAAAGGGACCAGGACGACTGATCCGTGTAAAGGAAAATTGAATGGGGCCATGTATTGAGTGAAAATCTCCTTCCAACAGCAAGGGCATTGAAGATGAGATGTGGCTGGGTCTTTTAGCATGACAATGATCCAAAACACACAGCCACGGCAACAAAGGAGTGGCTTCGTAAGAAGCATTTCAAGGTCCTGGAGTGGCCTAGCCAGTCTCCAGATCTCAACCCCATAGAAAATCTGTGGAAGGAGTTGAAAGTCCGTGTTGCCCAACGACAGCCCCAAACATCACTGCTCTAGAGGAGATCTGCATGGAGGAATGGGCCAAAATACCAGCAACAGTGTGTGAAAAGCTTGTGAAGAGTTACAGAAAACATTTGGCCTCCGTTATTGCCAACAAAGGGTACATAACAAAGTATTGAGATGAACTTTTGGTATTGACCAAATACTTATTTTCCACCAGGATTTGCAAATAAATTCTTTAAAAATCAAACAATGTGATTTTCATTTTTTTCCCCACATTCTGTCTCTCATGGTTGAGGTTTACCCATGTTGACAATTACAGGCCTCTCAAATTTTTTCAAGTGGGAGAACTTGCACAATTACTGGTTGACTAAATAATTATTTGTGCCACTGTATATATGGCGGCCACCACATTGATTGACAGACTAGCATCGTACTGCAACATATGGCGGCCGCCACATTGACTGACAGACTAGCATCATTCTTCGACATATTTATGTAAAATAATTGTTAATTGCACCTTTTTTTTTCCACTTTTAACCAAGAATTGAGACTGTGTGTATGTTCATAACTATAAAGAATTCAGAGATTTAACCATTTTTCACAAGAATTTTTACCAAAAACGCCAGGTTTACATACGGCGGCCGCCACATTGACTGACAGACTAGCATCGTACTTCGACATATTTACGCTTAATAATTGCTAACTGCATGTTTTTGCTTTTTTAACCAAGAATCGAGACTGTTTTACGTCCATATCTATAAAGAATTCAAAAGCTCTTTGTCTGTGATTCCACTCGGTCAGATTTGACGGCCACGACAACAATGCATGCCCCCTATTAATTGGTCTGTCGATATCATTATGAAGTCTATGGGTCACTGTACAAATGTTTGGCTGACCTCCTTCCACGGGCTGGTGAACTGCGTTCGTGCGTAGCGTGTGAGCATGGAGATGATGACCACCTGGCCCCACTCTTCCACGTCCACCAGCAAGTTGCACAGCTTGCGGTAGTTCTTGTGGATCAGGTCGATGCGGTCCGGGCACACCTCTTCGAAGGCCATCACCACGCTGCCCGCCACAAGCTGCAAAGCCAGAAAAACAAAGTGAGTCCGGATATTCCGGAGGAATTGTTAACTAGATTGACTTCATTATGCTTGCAACACTCAAGAGGGAGGGGAAAAAAAAGTATTTTCAACTTTGATTGCAGCGGGCAATCATTATGAAGAAAAAATGTCGGAGCTTAAAAAGTTTGAATTGACTCATTTTCACAAGCGAGAGAAGTAAATCTATCAATTATACCTTTCCTACAAATCAAAGCAATTCCCTGAGAAGCAGAACAACTCTATCATTTAGTATGCCTCCATTTTCAAGTTTAACGTCTTTCTGTACGAGTCAAGTCAGCTAAAATATAACATGGGGTTATTAAACAATATACCAATTCATTAGCAGGAGTTAATATATTTTGATGAACTATTTTTTTCATTGTGAGTACCGTAATTAAAATAGTTTTTGCTCCATCTCGTTTTGCCTCCATGAAAAATGCAGTAGCCAAGAGAATTTTACTATTTTTGCACTGTATTTCCCTTTCTGTTTGTTTTTTTTAAATATGAAAACAAATGTAAATAATATTTCTAATCACTGGGGCACACGTACAGCCCCACATTACACACAAACAAGGACCCAAACGGGACTGCTCATAGCTGCCGGCCAGTGTTGTTTTCGTCAAGGATGACGACAACGGAAATATTTCGTCAAAGAACACTTTTCCCATGACGATGACGACACGATAACGAGCTAAAAACGTGTTTTGGGAGACTGAAACAGAACGAGACGAATGCCAGTTTTCGTCTGACAAGAGGAGAACCACACAAAAATGCGCAATAGTTTGGTCAAGTTCACAGTGTTTGACATTTTATGTGCCGTTAGTATGCATATAGCAGTGTCTGGTTGTGTCACTTGTGACTTGCTGCACCCCCCCTTCGACTCACCAGTGTGTCAACTCCAGTCTCCATGCAGACTTGAACACATGGTAAGATTTGTTTTCTTGGCTACAGAAATACGCAATGTTGCTTTAGCCCAGACCACACGTAACTCTTAGCATTAGCATAGCATTTAGGTTCACGTTAGGCTAATGCTAACGGGGAGTATCCCTTAACTCTAGAACAATTTTTTTTTACTTACCGTTCGTGGCGTCGAGGTGTGTATAATTAATTGAAAATAATGTTCAGTTTTCCTGACGAGTATGTATTATCACCAAATTGGCGTTGTGCTTTCAGATAGACGCTACAATATATGCTCGTCTGTTAGTGTTCATTTGAAATAGTTGGAAAACGTTATTTATATTTGGAATTTTTTAATGTTACAGACGAAAACATTTTTTTAAACGTTGGATAAAACTAGACGAAATTAGTCGAGTTTTTGTCAACGAATACTAGACGAAGACAAAGACATTTTGAGATGACTAAGACTAGGGCTGTAACGGTACACAAAAGTCACAGTTCGGTACGTACCTCGGTTTGGAGGTCACGGTTCGGTACAGTAAGAAAACAAAATGCAAAATATAAATGTGCTAGTTGTCTGTTACACACTTTTGTGCTTTCAACAATAGGAAGATTAGCCTACACAACGCTAGAATTCTGCTCAAAAATAGAAAATACAATATTCCGAAATGTAGATATTTTGAAAAACAAAATAAAAATACATAACATTGGCTCAGACTTTTTCTTTAAACAAATATCTTATGTGCAAAATTGAACAGTTGCAACACTGAACAGTTTCAAGTTTCTCATTATAACTTTATGACCACAGCCTCGAAAAGTAAGGGTTACATAAACATTATGTCAGAAACTCGTTCGGTACGCCTCCGTTCCAACCGAGCACCCCATACCGAAACGGTTCAATACAAATACATGTACTGTTACACTCCTAAGACTCAAGCCCGTCAGTGGTGAGGGGGGGGGGCAACTGGGTATGTTGTCCCGGGCCTCAGGACCATAGGGGCCCCTGAATGACTCCTAATTTATTTTTCTTTACATTCACATATTTGTTTTTTATTTAAATCATTGTCTGATTAAATATTATGTTTGACTCGATATATACTTAAAAACCTTAACATTTTAAATATTTCAAATATACAGTATATTATTTTCCTTTTTTTTTTTTGCACAACCCCCACCAACACCACCTCTGTCTTAGCAGAGAATGGTTTGACCCTGCTCTGGCGCACTCAAGGCTACACTATGTACGTGCCCTGAAGCGGGAAATTAAAATATGCCATTGTTATAAACTCTAAACATGGCGAGTCGTCATAAATCTGGTGCGCAGAAAAGAAAAAGAGATGAAGATAATAAAGGGGAACGAGAAAAAATTATGAAGTGAAACGATGAAGTTTTTAAAAGGGGGACAAGAAGCCAGAGAATTAGGGCTAGAGTTGGCTGTGGACCGTGATGTCGGTAAGTGAAAAACAGCTGCGAACACACCAAACATTTACATTCGTGATCACGTGATCAAAGCCCCCTATTGAGCTGCGGTATGACAAGATATGCTGCTCGCGTTGAGCCGAGGCGAGCAAAGGTGATGGGAGATCGGGATATATGTTAAGTCTGTGGGGAGCACGTGCCGAGGCTGAACAGACTCTGGTCCGGTGGCTGGATTTATCCTGGGTTTAGAACCCACTGTGGATTACAGCAAACGAGCTCGAGCTTGCACAAAAACTGGATTTCACTGATGTTATAAATGACTGTCAAAAAATCTAGCCGCATCACTGTTTGTTGAGGGCTTGATAACCCCAGGGAAGTGGAGGAGGCAGGGATAGGATGTTTAGTTATACTGTTTTGTTGCTTTGCAGGCAGGCATAGCACTCTCAGTTGTATTGTATTCTAGCCAACATGGGACAATAGGTGGAAATTGTTTATATTGTGTCACATCACATTACGGTCAAATAATTTGAAAATTTACACTGTCATTGCTTGCAAAACGTCAAAAGTACTGTGTATGTTGTCGTGACAAGCCGGCGGCAGGGGTGGGTTGGGTGGGCCCTATATTTTTATCTTGTCCCCGGGCCCGTGCAAGTCTGTTGATACCCCTGCTAAGACTAATAAGTATTTTCGTCCAAAAGATTAAGACTAAGACGAAAATTAAAAGGCTGCTAAAAACAACACTGCTGCCGGCAAAAATCGATGATCAAATTCGTTGGCAACTAATCGATTTTAACTAAAGATGTCCCGATCGATCGGCATCACGTCATTTTCACAGTATCTGAATCGCCAAAAAAATATCGGACATGCCTTTTTTTAATATATATTTATTTTTCAAATAAATCGTTTTCTAATTGTATTTAACGTTACAGACAAAATGTTTTACATTCATTCAGAGCCTTTAGTTTTGGCTTAAAGTAGGGCTATCAAATTTATCGCGTAAGGATTTATTGTCATAATAAACAAATACAGTACTTATGTACGGTATGTTGAATGTATATATTCGTCCGAGTTTTATTCATTTTTTTCTTAATGCATTGCCAAAATGTATATGATCGGGAAAAATTATCGGGAATGATTGGAATTGAATTGGGAGCACAAAAAAAAGCAATCGGATCGGGAACTTTGGGATCGGCAGATACTCAAACTAAAACGATCGGGTGCAAAAAAACATGATCGGAACAACCCTAATTTTAACCAATTATTTGTTGAAGCCTTATAAAAGAATATTGTCGACTAGTTCGTTGGCAGTCATAATGGTCCTCCGAAGGCAACCAAAACTATGAAAATGAGTTCGACAGCCCCGGTCTAAAGCTTCTTGCCGCCACCTCCAAGGAGAACATCAAGAACGGTGACACCTCGCTGGGTGCCGTGGAGGTGCCTCCTGGACACCCGCCACTGCATTATGACAAGGTGGTAATGGAAAAATCACACTAAGCAAATGGCTCTTCTAATAACAATAAATTTCCTTGAAAATGAGGCGGGGCCGGCACTGTTTCCTTGCATCTGTTTCGCCATGAATTCCAATTAAGGCGCCGGGGAGGCGGGGAGTGCTGGGTCATCACGCGAGAGACAACACTGACTGCAGTGTTTTTTTTTTTCTTTTTGATGGACGATCCGCCCGTTTTCCTCCCCCTTCTTAAATGAATGGTCGTCCCACCTCGCCCCTAATCATAAGGACCCCCACCCTCCTCGGCTTTCAATTTGGGAAGAGGAGCGCAGGGAGGGAGCCGCCATTTATCTTGTAATGGCGACATAATAGATCCATCACGCTAAAACAGCTGCACAAACTCCGCCGTCGCCGCTGTCATCACGCCGTCCCATTTTGTCTTGAAAACATCCCCCGCCGATGTATGTCACAGCCATTTAAACAAGCAGGCGCATTTGTTAAGGGGGGCAACGGCGACTCACCTGATAGCACTTCTTTTGCTTTTAAATGGACTCATTACAGAGGCAAACGCGGAGCGGGAACTTCTTCCTAATTAATGCCGACAAGTGATTAGCTTGGCACTTAAGATTGCGCGTCTTTAATGTGCAAACGCTTGGAAAAGCGATGGGGGATTGCAAATATTTGGGCTGAGAAATATGTGGTTCTACATTTATTGGTTTCATGATTTTAAAACAAATGTACTGAGTCATTATTTAGACTGCGATTTCCGCAGATTTCAATGCCCTACGGCATGGGTGTCCAAACCTGTCCGCAAGGGCCGCTGTGGATCCTGGTTTTTGTTCCTACCAATCAAGCACAGACAGTTTAACCAATGAAGTTTGTGATGAAACAAGCAGCACCTGACTGCAATCAACTGATTACACTTGTGAGACACCAGATTGGTGAAAAGATTTCATCTTGTTTTGTAGGAATGAAATCCAGCACCCACTGCGGCCCTATGCGGAATAGTTTGGACACCACTGCCCTACGGGAAATCAAAACTATCTCTGGAATATAGGGCGAGGTGCGGAATACCTGTATTTCATTTTACCTGGCGTTTTCATCCCTGCCACTAGATGTCGCTGTAAATTAGGAGATCTCGCTTTGAGAGCATCTCTGCTCAGAAGTAGTCAACCAGTAGAGATGGTTGTACGTAGGCATGTGCCGGTATGAGATCTTGACGGTATGAGAACCCTAAGCAAAAATACCGTGTTTTCACGGTATTGCAATTATGGTTCTAAAATGTGTTATTTTGAGATGTATCGGTAAAAAAAAAAACATTGAACAGGATTTTCTTTTTCACAACATATTTGCAAATTGGCAGATGTTTACAATGGCGGAAGACTTTACAAAAGTAGGCTAATAGTAGTGAGAAAACTAGTTAGCCGTCTTAGCATGCTAACTAGCCACATTGTCTGCCTCTCTAACAAGCCTACGTTATAGTATTTGTTTTACCATCGCTAGATGGTGTTTTCCGAAATTTCCAGGTTCGCGGTGAATCAGTAACAGGCACACTTTTGCTCAATAGACAATGTTTATTGATTAGAAAATGTAGAATAAATGAGATTTATTGATTACAATCCCACAAGAGCAGGCAAACAAGTATCAACAAAAGCAACGATGACGCTAGACTTGAGCTTGTCAGCCCCCAAATCCCTGCGTTACCGTTACAGCAAAACAAAATATCCCTTTAGCAATGAAAATCACTTACCGTGACAAGTGAGTGGGAAGCCAGCAACACTCCAGTAAAGCGGCAAAGGGACAAAGCCAGGCGATCCTGTCCGTGACGCCACTAATGTTTTCCAAAATTTCCAGGTTCAAGGTCCACCAGCGAGTCACGTACGGATCGCCTGGCTTTTGTCCTTTTGACGCTTTACTGCAGTGTTGTTGGCTTCCCACTCGTTTGTCACAGTAAGCAATTTTCATTTCTAAGGGACAACTAGTTGTGCTGTAACGTAACGCGGGGATTCTGAGATTGACAAACTGAAATCTAGCATCACTTTACCATTTGTTTGCTTGTTTTTTATATCTGCTTGCTTTTGTGGGATTGTAATCAATAAATCTCATTTATTCTGCATTTTCTAATCAATAAACATCGTCTATTGAGCAAAAGTGTGCCTGTTACTGATTCACCGCGAACCTGGAAATTTCGGAAAACAGATGGGAAACGTTCATTACAGCGTTTATTTACCTTAAATTTTGTGTAAAGTGACGGATGATGCTCAAGTACCGTATTGGCCCAAATATAAGACGGTGTCTTTTGCATTTACCATAAGACCGAAAAAGTGGGGTCGTCTTATATTCGCGGTCTAGACCTTATACTCATTCACGACGCTAGATGGCGCCAGATATCATTGAAGTGATGTTCTGTCATGACAGATCTCAGCTACTCTCAAGTTTAACCAGTTTGCATTATTTTATTGCAATGTTTTTCCTAATTCAGATTTGTTTCAAGACTACAGTTACAGTTAAACTTCACTTTGATGGTTAATGCAGTTCTTGCAATTTTGTTGTTTATTTACATTTCAAAAACCAGAAGCCATTCATTTACGAATGTGATTGCACTTTAGTTTACACTAGGGCAGTCAAAATTATCGCGTTAACGGGCGGTAATTAATTTTTTTAATTAATCACGTTAAAATATTTGACACAATTAACGCACACGCCCTGCTCAAACAGATTAGAATGACAGCACAATGCAATGGCAACTTGTTACTTGTGTTTTTTGGAGTTTTGTCGCCCTCTGCTGGCGCTTGGTTGCGACTGATTATATGGGCTTCAGCACCCATGAGCATTGTGTAATTATTGACATCAACAATGGCGGCCTACTAGTTTATTTTTTTGATTGAAAGTTTTTCAAATTTTATTAAAACGAAAACATTAAGAGGGGTTTTAATATAAAATTTCTATAACTTGTACTAACATTTATCTTTTAAGAACAACAAGTCTTTCTATCCATGGATCGCTTTAACAGAATGTGAATAATAATGCCATCTTGTTGATTTGTTATAATAAACAAATACAGTACTTATGTACATTATGTTGAATGTATATATCCGTCTTGTCTTATCTTTCCATTCCAACAATAATTTACAGAAAAATATGGCATATTTTATACATGGTTTGAATTGCGATTAATTACGATTAATTTTTAAGCTGTAATTAACTCGATTAAAAATTTTATTCGTTTGACAGCCCTAGTTTACATATATAAATGTTCAGATATTAAGATTTGAATGAGGCAAAATAACATGCTTTTTCTCTCAAATATCTTTTATAATCATTTGTTTTGGATTTACTGTAATTATTTTCTGTATAAAAATTTGGTGTTCAAAAAGCCTTTTTCCAAACTTGAGTCTTGAAAAAGAGGGGGTCGCCTTATAATCAGGGCCGTCATATATTCAGGCCAATACGGTAAATGTGAAATCATGTTGGAGGTGTTGCCTGTACGTCGGCTGACCTTCCTCCTCTAAGCCGCGGCAGTCTGTTTCTTTTCGGTAGCCTAAGCACTCCCCTACTTGCGACTTTGTCTATTTTAAGGGGGGAAAAAGCTCGGGTGTAGATAAGAGCAACAACTGGAAGGGGATGGGTGAGCACTGCCGCTCCAAGCCACAGATTTCTCACTACATTTTTTGGGAAATCAAAAATAGCTAGTACCGTAACTACAGTATGACAGAAATTTTTTTGTGATTTCGAAACTGTGACATTTTCATACTACGGTAAACCTTGAAACTGGTAACGGCACATGCCAAGCTGTATGATGTTAGCAACTAAAATTATCCTAACGTGTGTGCTTACAACAGAAGCATTTTGCTTCTGAGAGCAAAATCATATCCTTATTGTGTTTAAAGAGAACTGGGAGCATCCCTCTCACTTCAGATAGATCAGACGTCTATGGTGGTCAATGGCAAGCAATGAGTTTAATTTAGGGGCATTTAAGGTCATTTGCTGTTGTTTTGGGGGCATTTATGGGTCACTTCCTGTGATTTTGGGGCATTTATGAGCAGTGCTGTTAATAACGGCGTTATTTTTGTCAGTAGTGAGTAATCTAGTTACCTCAATTATCACACTATAAGGTGCACCTGACTGTAAACCGCCACCCACCAAATTTGGCACGAAAACGGCATTTATTCATAGATAAGCCACACTGGACTATAAGCCACAGCTATCCTTACTGTATTATGGGATTTTTAAACCAAAAGACATTAACCGGAAACAACTTATTTGATAGCTGCATCATACGGCTGTCATAAGAACAAATGAACCACCATGAATGTTTGAACCAATTAGCTGCAAAGCTTCATTTGGCCATCACTGTTCCCTTGGGGGAGACAGTCAACCTCTGCTGCCACCTGCTGTCAACAGTGTTGTTGTCCAATATGCCTCCGAGCATGCATTGCTACGAATGTAACTAACAATCAAAATTCATGTTCTGTTCTCATTATTTCTCCAGTTACTGTTCCGGTTGTTTCATTAATTGCTAGTTATGGTATTTGGTAACACTTTATATGAGTGGCGCCATAAGACTGTCATAATTAAGACATGA
Source organism: Corythoichthys intestinalis (assembly GCF_030265065.1). Classification (NCBI taxonomy): domain Eukaryota; kingdom Metazoa; phylum Chordata; class Actinopteri; order Syngnathiformes; family Syngnathidae; genus Corythoichthys; species Corythoichthys intestinalis. Next base: position 6,224,559 of record NC_080411.1, read on the forward strand.
CACTGTCATGAGTATCAATAAATGCTTGTAACAGATGTCATTTAGTGTTATCCGGCAAATTATCTCACTTTTGAATGGATGTAAAAATCCAAGCTGGACACAATTTTGAGTTAGTGACATAGCTTGCTAGATGACACTTGATGACATCTGTCATAAGCATTCAGTAATGCCTATGACAGTGTCACGTCATAACTAAGAAGGTCTTATGACAGTCTTATAACGCTGTTGTCAAATAAAGTGTTACCTATTAACCCAAATAAATAAAAAAATAAGCCGCACTGGACTATAAGCCGCAGGATTCAAAATGAAAGAAAAAAGTAGCGGCTTATAGTCCGAAAATTACGGTAATTACTTTTCCCATCATTGCAATGCCGTTACCGTTACTGAGGATGTGAAGGTGTGAGTTACTACAATTTGGGTGAATGACGTGGGAGACACGGAGAGAGCAGAGCAGGAAGGGAAAGTAAGTAAGGGGGTTGCGACGCCGTTGCAAATGCGATGCTAAGTGGCTCGGAGCGTTAGCATAGCACTTGCGTTCTCGCCAGCACGAGCATTTAGCGTGACGAGCGTCATCTTAAACTCTCGGGCAACTTTTTTTTTTTACGTACAGTTTGTGGCGTTCAGGTGGGTACAATTCATTGAAAATAATGGACTGTTTTTGGTTATTGTTGATATCATGATTGGATTTCCATTTTTAACTTTGTAATTAAATTCGCTTTGATGTAATTTCCATGTTTTGCCTTTTGCATTTTGTGTTAGCATGAAGTAGGCAGACTTGCAATAGGCTAAATATGTTTCGACATAAAAATGGTCTTTAAATATACAGTAGTGCTCATAAAATAATTCAATGAGTGCTTCCAGTGCTATTTCCACAGCGTATTAAAGAAGACACTTGCAAAACTCAGAACTCCACATCCAGCAGAGTATCTGGCCGTCTCGTGAGATTTGGGGAAACAGTACGCAGGCATAAAACCCACTTTTTGACACCTATTAAATATTCACCAGGGCTTTTGGCCATAAATCAGCAGCGGCTAGCGCTAACCCTCACGTGCGCGCACAGAAGTCATCTGTCTTCATTAGCGGGCCGTGGCTAAATATGCTATACATCTGCTCCCTGGCTCGCCATCCCAAACCGCCACTCCTCTGCCAGTTGGCCTGAGCTGCTTTATTTATTTGTGAAAACATAAGTGTACGCTATGAATACATAATCACGAACATTCTGCGCATGACGGTTGCGGACGTGTTAAGAATTCATTCATTCATTCGGACACTTGTTTTAATTTATATATACATGTAATGCTGGCCAAAAGTATTGGCACCCCTGCAATTCTGTCAGATAATTTCTCCCAGAAAACGATTGCAATTATAAATGCTTTGGTAGTAATATCTTCATGTATCTTGCTTGCAATGAAAAAACACAAAACGATGCAGAAATAAATAAATCATAATTTTACACAAAACTCCAAAAATGGGCCAGACAAAAGTATTGGCACCCTTTAAAAAAATCATGTGATGCTTCTTTAATTTGTGTAATTAACAGCACCTGTTACTTACCTATGTCACATAACACGTGCTGGCAATAACTATATCACACTTGCAGCCAGTTAAAATGGATTAAAGATAACTCAACCTCTGTCCTGTGTCCTTGTGTGGACCACATTGAGCATGGAAAAAAGAAAGAAAACAAAAGAACTGTCTGAGGACTTGAGAAGCAAAATTGTGAGGAAGCATGGGCAATCTCAAGGATACAAGTCCATCTCCAAAGACCTGAATGTTCCTGTGTCTACTCTGCGCAGTGTCATTAACAAGCGTAAAGCCCATGGCACTGTGGCTAAACTCCTTAGATGTGGACGGAAAAGAAAAATTGTCGAGAGATTTCAGTGAAAGATTGTGCGGATGGTGGATAAAGAACCTCGACTAACATCCTAACAAGTTACAAGGGGTACAACAGTTTCAACCCGTACTATCCGTCCACGTCTGAATGAAAAGGGACTCTATGGTAGGATACCCAGGAAGACCCCACTTCTGGCCCAGAGACATAAAAAAGCCAGGCTGGAGTTTGCCAAAACTTACAGAGAAAGCCAAAAACGTTTTGGACGAATGTCCTCTGGTCAGATGAGACAAAAGTAGGGCTTTTTGGGAAAAGGCATCAACATAGAGTTTACAAGAAAAAAAAACGAGGCCTTCAAAGAAAACAACACTGTCCCCACAGACAATCATGGCGGAGGTTCCCTGATATTTTGGGGTTGCTTTGCTACCTCTGGTGCATGGCATTATGAAGGGCCCAGTGTGAGAAAGCTGGGTCTGCCTCAGAGATCATGGGTCTTCTAGCAGGACAATGACCCAAAACACACTTCAAAAAGCACTAGAAAATGGTTTGAGAGAAAGCACTGGAGACTTCTAAAGTAGCAATGAGTCCAGATCTGAATCCCATATAACTCCTGTCGAGAAATCTGAAAATTGCAGTTTGGAGAAGGCTCCCTTCAAATCTCAGAGACCTGGAGCAGTTGGCCAAAGAGGAACGGTCTAAAATTCCAGCAGAGCATTGGAAGACACTCATTGATGGATACCGGAAGGGGTTGTTCGGTTATATTTTGCCTAAAAGATTGTGCTACCAAGTATTAGGCTGCCAATACTTTTGTCCGGCCCATTTTGGGAGTTTTGTGTAAAATGATTTTGATTTTTTTTTTTTCCATTCTCTTTTGTGTTTTTTTCATTGCAAGCAAAATAAATGAAGATATTACTACCAAAGCATTTGTAATTGCAATCATTTTCTGGGAGAAACAGCATTATCTGACAGAACTGCAGGGGTACCAATACTTTTGACCAGCAGTCTACATACTGTATGTGTACATACTGTATATAAAAGGATAATGATTTAATTTGTGGCATTAATGACAATTGACGTCCAATCCATTTGGATGGGTGCCACAAATAATTATATTGATAATCGGTTAATCACTGATTATTTCTACAATTACTCGACTAATCGGCTCAAATATAAATCACATTATTTCAAGTAGCATTACATTCCAAAGCAAAAGCAGATGTTTTCAGACATCTCATTTGGATTCATTACAGAGATAATCATCTGCTTTAATGGTAAACTACAAAAATCAAAGAATATATATATATATATATATATATATATATATATATATATATATATATATATATATATATATATATATATATATATTTTTTTTAAATAATTTAAAAAAGAAAAAAATGTTTATTTTTCCATTTAAAAAATATTTTAAAATGTATTTTAAATGAGTATTTACTGCTTTATTTTCCATTTTGTATTTTACTTTAAAATGTTTGAAGAATACATAAAACAATTTTCAAGATAAAAACTATATAAAAATAGAACATACTATTTTCATGTTCTTTGTTGTATTTTTTTTAAAAATAATTATAATAAAAATAAGCATATTTACAATTTCGAAGTCAACAATGCTTCTGAACAACTTATCAATTATATAAATAGATTTAGAGTAATTCAATTATCAATTATTGTTCAGTTAGTCACTTCAGTACAACAGTCCTAATTGACAGCAATAGACGTCAAATGCATTTGGCCTGTGTCTGAATAGCAACAGGACGTCTGTGACCGTCGATGGCAGCCTACGAGTTAACCAGGAGCATCTGACTCTGTGGGAATTTTAAGTAGCTGCTAACAAAATGAAGTGCTGCGCGAGGCCGAGGCGAAGACTGAACGCTTGACTGTGGTGCCCTCCTGTGGTTGCCACTCACCGTGCTTTTGTCCTTCAGGAGCTTCTCGATCACTTCAATCAGCTGCTCCTTCTGTTCCGGGTCCAGGCTGAGGAACCAAACGCACAAGATATGAGAAACACAAAGCCACATCTACTGCTCTGGCGCCATCTTGTGGCATCTAAAGATCATTGATGTACAGTCATGTGAAAAAAATAGGACACCCATTATTAAATATTCAGTTCTTTATGAAGAAATGTTCACATACCAATGTCTGATCTTGTTTTTCTTTATCACTGGAAAAGAAAGCGATTTAATTGCAGGTAAAACAACAAAAAATAACATTGTTTTACTCATTAAACCAAATATATCAACAAAAATGCATATTCTAACTGAGGAACAAGTTAGGACACCCTACCACCTAATAGTTACGCTTTTGTAGCCATCTACCAGTCTTTGACATCGGTCTGAAGAAAGATTGCCATACTCCTCAACGCAGAATACTTTAAGCTGTGAGATGTTTGAGAGGTTTCTTGCATGTACAGCCCATTTCAAGTCACCCTACATCATCTCAACGGGATTACGATCTGGGCTTTGACACGGCCATTCCAGGACTTTCCATTTCTTCTTTTTCAGCAGGTCCTTGGTGGATTTACTGGTATGTTTTGGGTCATTGTCATGTTGCAGGGTCCAGTTTCGCTTCAGCTTTAATTTGTTCACAGATGATTTCGCATGTTCCTCAAGCACCCTCTGATAAACGATATACTTCATAGTAGATTCTAAGATGGTAAGTTGGCCAGGTCCTGCTGTGGCAAAGCATCCCCAAACCATGACACTTCCACCTCCATGCCTCACAGTTGGTATGAGGTCCTTTTCCTGGATTGCTGTATTGGGTTTACGCCAAACATGTCCTCTGTGCTGGTGTCCAAATAATTCAATTTTAGGTACATCTCTATAAAGAACATTATTCCAGAAGTCCTGGTCTTTGTCTACATTCACTCCGGCAAACTTTAGTTTGGCCTTCATGTTCTTTTTGGAAAGCAAAGGTTTCTTCTTTGCACACCTCCCATGAAGGTTAAACTTGAAGTCTCGTTCTGATGGTAGAGGCATCCATTTTCACATACAGTGATACCTCAGCTCACGAACATAATTGGTTCCCAGAAAGTGTGTGTAAGGCGAAAAGTTCGTCTTCCGAACATTTATTTCCCATAAGAAACCATTAAAATGAGAATAATCCGTTCCCAGGTCCCCATAAAACATAATTTTCTACTAAATAAGCCTTAAAACTACACAAAAATATACCTTATTTTATGTATAATAAATGTGCTATTGTATTATAATTAAAGAAATAAACTGTACTGTATAATAAAGTAGTTTTATTTACCTTTGTGATGGTAGTTGATGGCTTGATGGAATGGAGTGGGAGGAGTAGGGAGGGAGGGAGTTACTGTTTGGAAGGAGAGTGTTACCAGCAAAGTGCGCAGTTAGCGTAGACTCCACTGCTGTGCCCCCCACATGCTTTTGGTTGTTAATAAAAGCCATCCGACGCCTCTGGGTGTTTGTATGCACGCCGCCACCTTTCTGGAGAGGAAATCGGGCGAACCGAAGACAACCGACGACAACGAGCCAACGTGACTCGCCGGTCCACTTCTCACTACGGTGGGAAGCTGAAAGCACCGCCAATTACCAGTCGAGGGTGAATTGGTAACACGAGTCACCTTCCATAAGGACTGTAGGTAACTCTTTTTCGGTCCCATAATAGCAAAAGTACACTCAATATGGTCCAAAATCTCTATCAAACACAAACCACGTCCGCACTCAACGAGAGTGAGGGGACGAACTGGGACGCCGTGAGCGTGCGTCAGCTTCTCGTGGAGCTTTTCGACCGCGTGAATTGGTTCGTCCGCCGAAAACTAGTTCGTCAGCAGAGACTATATGCTCGCGAATTTAATGTTCTTGAGGCGAAAAGTTCGTGAGCTTAAGCGTTCGTGAGCCGAGGTATCACTGTACACGCAAGAGTCTGCTGCAGGTTCCGTGATGACATTTTTGGGTTTTTGGAGACTTCCTTTAGCATCTTGCAGTCTGCTCTCGGGGTGAACTTGCTTGGACAGCCAGACCTGGGCATGTTGGGAGTTGTTTTGAATGTCCTCCACTTGTAGACCATTTTTCAGACAGTGGAATGGCTGATTTTATATTCGTTTGAGATCTTTTGAAATCCCTTACCAGACTCATAAGTGTCTACAATCTTTTTCCTGAAGCCCTTAGACAGCTCCTTTTTTTTTTTTTTTTTTTTTTTTTTTTAACCTGTCCTGTTCAGCTGTTTGACACAGAGAATGGAAGTCTAAGTGCCCGGATTCTGAACAGTTTTAATGTTTCACATTGAGAGTCTGACATACTCCCATTGTGATCATTCAAAATACCTTTTTATTATGACAAAGCAGCGAACAGGAAGGGATTATGGGGGGACAGAAGATAAGAAATACAAGAGAAGAAAGAAAAGAAACATACACAAACAACAACAAGAAATACATTGAACATCTAAACTAGTTACTAATATGCTGGTGCTATCGTCAGCGAGATGTATTTCCGGTTTACACCATGTGGGGGCCTATTGGCCAGTGAAAGAGGAGAATGGGGGTGGGGGTGTCTATAAGACTATAAGCTAAGTGATTGAAAGGGGTAGAGTGTACACAAATCAGTGTTCTGTTCTGTGATCTAGAACCCAGTAATCGTGTGAATCTCTTATGAGTGTAAGCCCGTTGGCGACCAACCCTACGCCGCCGCATCGCCAATCCCGGCACCGGGACCCCCAACCTGAGCATGCCCTACCACATCCAGCAGCACGCAAGCCCCACCGGGCGTGCGACAGCCACGCAGACGGGCGGAGAAACCGCGCGGGTGCCAACCCAGGGCCACGGACCCCACCCAGCCAGCTCGGGGAGGGAGGGCGGGTGGGGGGGTGGGGTGGCCATGCACAGCCCATCCCTCCTCCCGCCGCCCAGGAAAGGAGCCATCGCCCCCCCCCCCCCCCCCCCCCCCGGGACCCAGGGTGGTCCCCTGGGCCACCTGCGCGCCCATCAACCGGCCTTCAGGGATGGCAGGAGGGGACGCATCACCAACCCCACGCCTACACCCACCCCCGCCCGCCCACCCGGGCCACGAGCCACAGCCCCCCAACCGGCACGGCACGCCGCGGGACCCCCAGCGGTCCACCAAGCCCCAGGCAAGGCAGGGTCCCCCGCCGGTGCAGGCGACACCCCGCTGATACACCGGCGCCCAGCCAGCGACGGAGCGCAGGGTGGATGCCCAGCCAGAGAAGAGAGGGGAAGGCGGAGGCAGGAGAACGCTCAGGTACTGCCACGGGACGATGCAAGATCGGAGACCCGACCCCCCAACCCACTCCCGCGGCCGGCAGCAGAGGCAGAGGGGAGGCCACACCCCGGGAGCCACGCCATATAGAAAAAGTGTGGGACCCACCTACCACCCTATTACTGTGGCTGCCAGGTTCCCGACTGGCAGCCATCACCCAGCACCGTGATGGAGGTGTGAGGGGAGGGTAGTGCAATGTATGCATTAAAATAGGAGAGCTTGGCTTGGGGCAATGGGACCGCAGCATGGAGTTTCTGCCCAGCCGCTTGTCCCACCGCCCTTTGCCGGAGCTCTCCTGTGGAGTATGATGTGTGTGGTGACAGCTTAGACAGCTCCTTAGATCTCACCATGGGGTTTTCTCTCACTTTAACAGTCAGTCACTGTTGAAAGTATTGACGGGTGGGGCAAACTTTCTTCAGACCGATGTCAAAGACTGGTAGATGGCTACAAAAAGCGTCTCACTGAGGTTATTTCAGCCAAAGGGGGTAACAGTAGCTATAAAGTGGTAGGGTGTCCTAACTTTTTCCTCAGTTAGAATAAGCATTTTGTTGATGTATTTGGCTTAATGAGTGAAAACAGTGTTAATTTTTGTTGTTTACCTGCACTTAAATCACTTTCTTTTCCAGGGATAAAAAAAAAAACAAGATCAGACATTGATATGTGAACATTTCTTAAAACAGAACTGCATATTTAATGGGTTGTGTAATTTTTTCAAATGGCTGTACCTGTAAAGCTTCTGGATAGCGTGGGCGGAGGTCTTCCTGACGTAAGGAGACAGGTCGGCGGCGGCCTCCTTAATGGCCAGCATCATGATGGGGACGATGATGGTCACGCGGATGCTAGACAAAACCCTCAGTGCACTGGCCCGGATCAACTGGTTTGGGTCCTATTGCAAAATAAATGTCAACGACACCCTACGCTCCTGTTTACCAGGTCACCTTGGTATACCTTGAGGGCCCGCTGGAAGGTACTGATGGAGAGCAAGGCCAGGTCCTGCTGCTCTTCCGCATACCTCACCAAGTACACGTACACCAGCTTCTTCAGCTAACAAACCAACACGCAAAGTTAATCTCTAAATAACATTGCACTGAATTATGTATAAATGTGCCAGTATTTTTTGTTGACTGTCATACCTCGATGTTCTTACTGGCCACGTTCTTCACCACGGCGGGAAACAGCTCGGATGCATTCTTTCCTTTCGCAATCAGCTGCGGAGAAAATATTATGCAAGGTAATGCTAAGCTAGCTTAACATTCAGGTCGATTTCAGAACACTCACCCCGACCACCCTCTTCATGGCCTCAAGTTTGAGCGACTCCTTGTTGCTCTCCAGCATTTCTTTCAGGTCTTCATTCCTGAAGGACACAAAACAAACGGAATGGCGCGCCAACATTCAAGTTTAATGTGTCATTAGAAGAGATAGACCGATATATTGGCCAGCCGATATTTGAAAATTTGACGTATATCGGTATCAGCCTTTTTTTTTTTTTTTTAAATCTGACCAGCCGATATGAAAAAGTCAATTTAAAACTAGGGATAGGGACTTGGGATCACGCCATTTTTCACAGTGTCGGAATCGGATGAAAATTATCGGGTTTTTAACTAAAAATATATATATTTATGTTTTTCTGCCTCAGCTAATAAAGCCTCACTCTCCCTCCTGCTGCTTTTCTTGGTCAGCAGTAGTGCTGCAACGATTAATCGATTAATCGAAAACGATTCGAATCAAAATTTTGCTGCTTTGAGTATTCGTTTAATTAAAGTGGTGTTGTAATGGTTTTGAAACTGTTTGCATTTAGTTTTATTGATTATTGATTTGCCCTCTAGAAGCAAGAGTGATTATGACATAAGTCATATCACATGGCTGAATCCAGCTGGTCCCTGTTAAAACCAACATAAGCCAAGTTTTTTTCTTTGAGCTAATGTTTTTTTTTAATGCATTCGTAATTTACTTTATAGGTATATTTAGCTGTTTTTTGAGGGAATATCTTTGAACCATTTGTTCAGGGAAAAAAAAACCCTTATCATTATATAGCATTTAAGCTAGCAGACTTTTGCTCTGTAACCTAGCCAGTTGTTCTTTGTTGTACTTAGAACATTATTTTTTTCTGCTGTTTGAGCCTCAGCTCAGGAATTTTAATTTTTTATGTCCCATATCTGATTACTCGATTATTCGAACTAACTAGTTCATCGATTAATTGACGACTAAAATAATCGATTGCTTCAGCCCTAGCCAGCAGTGCACTGAGAGTTTTGCTTGTTCAAGTTAACAATGATTGACAGGCGTTGAAGATTTGATCTTGACAGAAAAGCATGGCATCGCTACCTTCAAAGACGCCGAATGTGTCAATCGTCGTTTGGCTTGTTAAACACTAGTGTGCTGTGGCAAATCATTGTGTGTGTGTGTGCACGGCTGTTCTCAGCAGTGAACGGCTTTGACTGGACTCACTCAATGAAGCATAAACTAAGACAAGCATTTTTCTAAGTTATTCTTGTTTAAAAATAATCTACATTATGAAGGTGGCACAGTGGGACAGTAAGATGTTTAATTTTTTTTTTTTTTTTGAATAACCCTTTTCTTACGGAGAGCTATTTATTTAACATTTTATTCTACTTAATAAGAGATGTGTCTGAGTATAGGAAATTGTGGCACTTATGGAGCTATTTTTTTCATTTGTGTGATTCAATAAACATGTTTTCGGCATTTCAATGAAGTTCAGTGTTCTCACTATTCAGTTTTTTTATGCCAATTTTTACAATTTATTTCTTTAATATGCACATTGATGAACATCTAAAAGAGGCAAATATGCCAGATTGTAGCAAAAAATGCTAATTTTCATCCGCGGTCCCTAGGCAGGTAAAACAAAGACACAAAAAGACAAAAAAGAACAAAAGATTAAAATAATATTGTACAGTACAATTTTTACTTGAAATGAATATCGGCTCTAAAAATCGGCTATCGGCCCCTCTAACTACTAATAATCAGTACCGGTCCTGAAAAACTCATATCGGTCGATGTCTAGTCATTAGATATATATATTTTTAGATATATACATATTTTTTTAAAATTTTGATTTGTATATTTCAATTTATTTATTTCATTGTCATCATTTATTTTAATTTTTATTTCAATGATTTGATTTTCAATTGATTTATCAAAATACTATTTAAATTTTCAGATATTTATTTTAATGTTTAATGATTAAATTTAATCAAAATCAGGTCATGATGGGCAAAGGAACAAGCGTGCCAAAATAAAAAAATAATAAATAAAAGTAAGAACAAGTAAAAAGGTAAAAAGTAAGTAAGTAAAAACATAAAAATAGAAATAACAAATGTTTATTGAAAATATTCAGATCAATGTTGAATAAATGCTGAAAAAAAAAATTAAAACGTATTTAAAAAAAACATAAAAATCTAAAATTAATGTAAATAAAAATAAACTGGAAATAAATTTCTTTCGAAATGAACAAATATTTAAAAGAACATATTCAAAAAAAATCATTTAATAATTTATTCAATGATGCATTTATTTATTTATTTAACTTTGGCATTCTTGGTCTTCCATACAAACAAATGTGTGATAAGCGGCCCGATTCCGCCGCAACCAAACAACTGGCGTTAATCAGTGGCATGCTACAGCAGCTCATTCCTGAGCTAACGCTAACACTAGGACAGCATTGTCCACCTATACTCAAGACCTCTGTTGTGCTTGAAATTCTTGAGAATTCCATCAGTTCTTTTCGATATCAGAAAAACACAAAATGTCAAAGCTTCAAGCATGTTTAAAAATATAAAGTTGTGTTTCAGATTTCCACCCCCACCATCACACACAATTGTAATCTTTCTAGTTGTCAAAAGTAAATAATCTAAAAACAATTGTATACAGTGGTATGAAAAAAGCATCTGAATCTTTTGGAATTCCTTACATTTCCGCATAAAATCACCATCAAATGTGATCTGATCTTTGTCAAAATCACACAGATGAAAAAAACTGTCTGCTTTCACTAAAACCACCAAAACATTTATAGGTTTTTATATTTCAATGAGGACAGTATGCAAACAATAACAGAAGGGGGAAAAATAAGTAAGTGAACCATCGCATTTAATATTTTGTGCCCCCCCTTTGGCAGCAATAACTTCAACCAGACACTTTCTGTAGCTGCAGATCAGTCTGGCACATCGATCAGGACTAATCTTGGCCAATTCTACAAAATTGCTGTAGTTCAGTCAGATTCCTGAGATGTCTGGCAAGAATCGCTGTCTTTCGGCCATGCCAGAGCATATCAATGCGGTTCAAGTCTGTACTTTGACTTGGCCACTCCAGAACGTGTATTTTGTTCTTCTGAAACAATTCTGAAGTTAATTTACTTCTGTGTTTTGGATCATTGTCTTGCTGCAGCATCCATCCTCTTTTTAGCTTCAACTGTCTGATGGACAGCCTCAGGTTTCCCTGCAAAACATCCTGATGAACTTTTGAATCCATTCTTCCATTAATGATTGCAAGTTGTCCAGCCCCTGAGGTAGCAAAACAGCCCCAAATCATGATGCTCCCTCCACCATGCTTCACGATGGGGATGAGGTGTTGATGTTGGTGAGCTGTTCCATTTTTCTCCACACAAGACGTGTGTTACTCCCAAACAATTCAACTTTGGTTTCATCATTCCACAAGATATTTTGCAAGAACCTCTGTGGAGAGCCTTTTTGCGAACATTAAACGAGCAACAATTTTTCTTTTTTTAGACAGCAGTGGCTTCCTCTGTGAAGTCCTCCCATGAACAACATTCTTGGCCGTAGTTTTACATATAGTTGATGTGTGCACATAGATATTGGACTGTACCAGTGATTTCTTTAAGTCTTTAGCAGGTACTCTAGGGTTCTTTTTTACCTCTCTGAGTATTCTGTGCTGAACTCTTGACATCATCTTTGGTGGACGGCCACTCCTTGGGAGAGGACAATTCCAAACTCTCTCCATTTGTAGACAACTTCTCTGACTATCAATTGATGGACATCCAGATTTTTAGAGATGGTTTAGTATCTTTTCCCAGCTTTATACAAATTAACAATCCTTGATCGCATGTCTTCAAACAGCTCTTTTGACCGAGCCATGATGCACATCAGACAATTCTTCTCATCATGACACTTCTTACCAGGTGTGTGTTTTATCGTAGGCAGGGGTGGTGTGTGTTTTATCGTAGGCAGGGCAGCTTTAAACCACTCATCAGTGATTGGGCACACACCCGACTTAAATTTTTTGGTAAAAATTGGTTTCAATTGCTCTTTAAGTCTCCTTAGACAGAGGGTTCACTTAGTTATTTTCCCCTTTCTGTCATTATTTGCATGCAATCCTCATTGAAATATGAAAACCTATCAATGTTTGGGTGGTTTTAGTTCAAGTAGACACAGTTTTTTCATCTGTGTGATTTTGACAAAGATCAGATCACATTTAATAGTGATTTTATGCAGAAATGTGAGAAATTCCAAAAGGTTCAGATACCTTTTCATACCACTGGATATATGTATGTGAAACTGGACAGGTTGCCAGCAAAGTACCGTTATCATGTTTCACTGCCATTGACAGTCATTTGGCGATTAATTAAAGAATTAAGGAGATTATTCACGTTTAGGCAAAATTAATCTATCAAATTCCACAATTAATCGCATAATCATTGTCTGATTAAGCTATCATGAACTCATTCATTGACAGTGATCATGTTTCAGTGCCACTGTAGGCGACAGAATTCATGGATTAATCATCAAATTAGATGAATCTCACAATTAAGCAAAAGATGATTCATCATTTGATTTCAAAATTAATTGACAGATTTACAGTATGTATCATCAACTCCTTCACTTCCAATGACCATGTTTCAGTGCCTTGTTGGCCATTTTGCAATACATTTAGGAAATTATTCACAATTTGGTCAACAGAATAATTATCAAATTCAGCATATAACTGCATTCTTACATGTCTGATTAACCTATCACGATCTCGTTCACTGATGATCATATTTCAGTGCCACTTTTGGAGACAGAATTCATGGATTAATTGTAAAATTAAGCAACATAATTCCATCAATTTTTTGCAAAATAATTGGCAGGTTAATGTGATATTAACTCATTCACTGCCATAGACCATGTTTCATTGCCTTGCCAGTCACAATGCAATTAATTAAAGAGTTCAGGAAATTAATCACAATTTGGTCAACAGATGAATCCATCAAATCCATCAATTAACTGCATAACTATTTGGCTGATTAATCTATCATGATCCCGGTCACTGAAAATGATCATGTTTCAGAACCACTGTCAGCGATAAAATTCACAGATTAATCTCAAAATTAAACAACAGATAATTCTGTCAAATTAATCGCAAAAGTAATCGACAGGTTAATGTATCATTAACTAATTCACAACCAATCAAAGTCTTGCAGCCTGTTCAAGTTCAAATGGATGGGACGTCTATCGCCGTCAATGGCAGACAATAAGTCAAAATCCAGAAGAGCAAGCAAAAAAAAACAACAAAAAACGCTGCCGTACCCGTCTACGTGCGACTTTTTGGCGCTGAGCGTCAAGATACGTTCTTCTTGGCTCAAGTCAGCCTTGAAGGACAACTGCAAGTGCTCGGCCGACATCACGGCTGACCTGACGGCGACAGCCGCTTCCGAGCGGATCTTAGTCAGGCGCGCGTCCATCCAGACGCCGGCTCCGCTTTGCTTCTCTATCTGGACGGCTTTGTTTGCGCCGCTCACTGCTCGCCTTCTTTTTATTGACTTTGGCAAATGAAGTCACAAGACTGACACGCCACGCTAACATTCTTCTGCAGTACATCACATAATATTTCTGTTCGATTACTCTGGTCTTAACATTTTAGCATTTTGGTTTGGCCAAGTAGTTGTGCAGAGAAAAGTTGGATTATGGCAATTACGGAATTACTGTATGGTAACTGCTCTCCAAAGCAAAAGCAGATGTTTGCAAATATCTAATTTAAAAAGATAATAGTCTACTTTCAGCAGGGACCACACAAATAGTAGAATATCAACCTTTTTTTAATCTTTTATTTATTCTTTTTAAATAAAAATATAGTTTTTTTTTAATTAAAAATAAATAAAACTTAAAGCAACACTAGGTAAAATTTCAGTTTTGGTCGATTTTAGCGACACAGGCTAACTAGTGCGCTAGTGTTTTGCCTTAAGTAAGAGGACCAGCGCACAGTGTCGTAAAATCATGATCTCCCGGTCCCCTGCGATGGATTAAATGACATTTCTGTTTCCAGCGGCTGTCTGCAGGATGAATAGTAATGATGTAATGAATCCAGTTGTGGCTTAACAATAGCATAAAGGGTTTCCCCTACAGACAAGCGATTGTGGCGCACCGCCACACCAAAATAAAGCAGCCACGCCTTGCAAATGAGATTTTTTTTTTTTTAAGGCCGTTTCAAACTAACGGCAGCCGAGTGTGAAGAGTTCAGCGGCAACCTATTCATTGTGTATTGTAACGTCCGTAACTATGTGTGGCCCCCTTAAGAGACGATTGGACTAGGGAGCTGTGACGCAGGGGGAAGCAAGTACGAAGAATGGGAGAACGGGCAAAATAGCGAGAGATAGTGGTCGCATTTCGCGGCAGCCCGCTGGCATTTTGTTATTGTTTTTCTTTATTATTGATTACACAATAAAGTAAGCCAATACCGACTTCTCTCCTCTTTCCCATACAGTGGATGGCCGTCTTGGACGGAAGGCCAAGTTCGAATGAACTTGCGCCGAGAGGCGGAGCCCAAAATAGAGCCTTGCTCTATTTTCAGAGCGCCGCCGCGCTAACTGCGTCAACAAGGGGCAGGTGTACTTGTATCTGTGCTATCAGGCTGTTTCGGTGGACGGATATATGCAATCACGGCTGACGAAACTTTGATAAATGCGCTCTCCCCCCCCCCAAGTTTCGCGAGCTCTGGGACACTCCAAAAATGACTCTTATACCTTAAATTAATGGTACCTCAACGTGCATTTGTGTGGAAATGTAGTACACAAACAACAACAACAAAAAAACTATGGTATTCACCTCACAGAAACAAGTAAAACTTTACACGACTATTATAATTTCGCCCCTACTCCTTGAAATGGGTCCGTTGACAGAAGGACTATTATTGTTGTGGTAATGTAGTACGTATTAGGGCCAAATAAAAGGAAGAAAAAGGACTACGTCGTAGTATTGGCACCCCTGCAATTCTGTCAGATAATGCTCAATTTCTCACAGAAAATGATTGAAATTACAAATGCTTTGGTCGTGATATCTTCATTTATTTTGCTTGCAATGAAAAAAACACAAAAAAGAATGAATAAAAAGAAATCATAATCATTTTACACAAAACTCCAAAAATGGGCCGGACAAAAGTATTGGCACCATTTGAAAAATCATGTGATGCTTCTCTAATTGGTGTAATTTACATCACCTGTTACTTACCTGTGGCACATAACAGGTGGTGGCAATGATAAAATCACACTTGAAGCCAGTTAAAATCGATTAAAGTTGACTCAACCTCTGTCCTGTGTTCTTGTCTGTGCCACATTGAGCGTGGAGAAAAGAAGACCAAATAACTGTCTTGAGAAGCAAAATTATGAGGAAGCATGGGCAATCTCAAGGCTACAAGCCCATTTCCAAAGATCTGAATGTCCTTGTGTCTACCGTGTGCAGAGTCATTAATAAGCGTAAAGCCCATGGCACTGTGGCTAACCTCACTAGATGTGGACAGAAAAGAAAAATTGACGAGAGATTTCAATGAAAGATTGCGCGGATGGTGGATAAAGAACCTCGACTGACATCCAAAATAGGTTCAAGCTGTCCTGCAGTTCGAGGTTACAACAGTGTCAACCTGTACTATCTCCAAAGACCTGAATGTTCCTGTGTCTGCCGTGCGCAATAAGTGTAAAACCCATGGCCCTGTGGAGGTTCCCTGATGTTTTGGGGTTGCTTTGCTTTCACTGGCACTGGACTGCTTGACCGTGGGCATGTCATTATGAAGTCTGACGACTAGCAACAAATTTTGCAGCATAATTTAGGGCCCAGTGTGAGAAAGCTGGGTCTCCCTCAGAGGTCATGGGTCTTCCAGCAGGACAGTGACCCAAAACATACTTCAAAAAGCACTAGAAAATGTTTTGAGAGAAAGCACTGGAGACTTCTAAAGTGGCCTGAATCCCATAGAACACCTGTGGAGGGATCTGAAAATGGCAGTTTGGAGAAGGCACCCTTCAAATCTTAGAGACCTGGAGCAGTTGGCCAAAGAAGAATGGTCTAAAATTCCAGCAGAGCATCGTAAGAAACTCATTGATGGATACCGGAAGCGGTTGTTCTCAGTTATTTTGTCTGAAGGTTGTGCTACCAAGCATTAGGCTGAGAGTGCCAATACTTTTGTCCGGCCAATTTTTTGATTGATTTATGATTTATTGATTTATTTTGGGTTTTTTTCCATTCTGTGTTTTTTCATTGCAAGCAAAATAAATGAAGATACTACTACCAAAGCATTTGTAATTGCAATCATTTTTATTGAGCAGTATCTGACAGAATTGCATGGGTGCCAATACTTTTGACCAGCAGTGTAGGTCGCATTTATGCGGCTATACAGTGTGAACGTAGCCTGGGTGGTTGTTATCACCCACCAACATTGGCTCTGGAAAAAACTAAGACAAAGATAATTAATCAAGAATTTTTACATATATCATAATCAAAACAACAAAAAAAAAAGCAGTTTTTTATGTTTCCAAATACCGTAATTTTCGGACTATAAGCCACTACTTTTTTACTTCATTTTGAATCCTGCGGCTTTTAGTCCAGTGCGGCTTATTTTGTTGATTTATTTGAGTTAATCGGTGACACTTTATTTGACAGTGGGGTCATAAGACTGCAATAAGACCGTCATAATTATGACATGACACTATCATGGGCATTACTGAATAATTATGTCATTAAGTGTCATTAGGCAAATTAGGTCACTAAATCCATTTATGTCCAGCTTGAATCTGTTACAGCCATTCAATAAAGATATAATTTGCCGGATAAGGCTAAATGGATATCTGTTATACGTAGAGATGTCCCGATCCATCAGCATCCCGATTGATCGGGTTCGATCACGTCATTTTCGAAGTATCGGAATCAGCAAAAAAATATCGGCCATGCCTTTTTTTAATATACATATATTTTTTAATTAAATCGTTTACTAATTGTATTTAACGTTACAGACATAATATGTTACACTCATCCAGAGTCTTTAGTGTAGGCTTAAGGTAGGGTTATCAAATTTATCCCGATAACGGCGGTAATTAATTTTTAAAAAAATGTATCACGTTAAAATATTTAACGCAATTACTGCATGCGCTGCACGACCCCCTCACGCATTGTCGCGCTCAATCTGTAATGGCACCGTTTTACCTATATAGAGAGATAAAAGGCAGCGTAAATTGAGTAGAGTGAAGTTTGACAGCCTTTGAAGCCAATTTTTAATTAGCTAAAGCCTTACAATCCCTCTCCCTATGATTAGAAAGATCATTGGAAGCAATGTGGGGAAGCAAGGTCGCAACTGATCTTTTTCTTAACACCTTATATTACTCCCCAACGCAGAGAAGATATATCAATTGGTAGCACTACGCACAGTCATGGTTCCACTTCCCATCATGCATTTGGGCAAGGCTACAGTATCATTTACTGAAAGCTCAACAAATACACTAGATGGCAATATTTAGTCACAATATACACAGTCACAAGTCTTTCTATCCGTGGATCCCTTTCACAGAAAGAATGTTAATAATGTAAATGCCATCTTGAGGATTTATTGTCATAATAAACAAATACAGTACTTATGTACTGTATGTTGAATGTATACATTCGTCCGAGTTTTATTCATTTTTTTCTTAATGCATTGCCAAAATGTATATGATCGGGAAAAATTATCGGGAATTTTTGGAATTGAATTGGGAGCAAAAACAAGCAATCGGCTCTGGAAATATCAGGATTGGCAGATACTCAAACTAAAACAATCGGGATCGGGAGCAAAAAAACATGATCGGAACAACCCTAGGTATAAGCATTATAAATGCTCGTAAATGCTCATGACATTGTAATGTCATAATTATGATTCTCTAATGACAGTCATATGACACTACTGACGAATAAAGTGTTACCAAATACCATAACTATCAATTAATGAAACAACTGGAAGAGTAGCTGAAGAAATTATTATCACAGAACATGAATTTTGATTGTTATTTACATCTGTAGCGCCGCAATGGATACTCGGAGGTATGTTGGGCAACAAAAGTGTTAACAGCAGCTGGCAGCAGAGGTTGACTCTCTCTCCCAAAGGAGCAGTGATGGCCAAATGAAGCCTCTTGAAGCAATGAAGCTTTGCAGCCATTGCTTCATAGCTTCATGGTGGTTCATTTGTTCTTATGACAGTCTTATGATGATGCTGTCAAATAAAGTGTTACCGGTTGGTATTGTTTGGTGTAAATATCCCATAATACAGTGAGGACCGCTGCGGCTTATAGTCCAGTGCGGCTTATCTGTGAACAAATGCCGTTTTTGTGCCAAATTTGGTGGTTGGCGGCTTATAGTCAGGTGCGCCTAACAGTGCGAAAATGATGGTACATAGATAGTGTAAAGCGTTTTGAGCGCCTTGAAAGGTGGAAAAGCGCTATATAAGTATAACACCATTTACCATTTACCATCTTGTCTTAATTCAAATAGATTAAAATTTTGTTTTGTGCTACCTTGCAAAAAAACAAATCCACAAACAACAACTTCCTAATTCACTTTTATATGTTTTCGTGTTGGAGAACGCGAGTCATCATTTCTAAACATGTACTTCTGACGACAGAAATATTTACAATAAAGTGTGACATTCCCGCCTGCCACTCAACGGCCCTGAGAAGCTAAGAAGGTCATGTTTTCCCCACCCTCGTTTCTGTACCTTTATTGAGATTTTTCACAAAGAGCTAATTTTCTTAGTTTTTTTTAAGCTGATTTTTTGATGTTTGTCCTTGTTTTATACTCAAGCCAATTGATTAGTCTGCTTCATAATCATGCAATAAATCCAATTTTGCCATTAGTCGCTGCAATCTAATGCCATCAATGGCAGTGAAAAATGACCACTGGCAGTGAATGAGTTCACGATAGATTAATCTGCCAGATAATGTGGTGATTAATAAATGAATTTGAGAGAAATGTTGCCTAATTTTGCGATTAATTTCGCTAATAATGAATGAATGAATATGAATTACAACACCGTCAACGGCACTGAAATATGAAAATCCATATCAGCCCGCCCAGTTTTTTAAAAATAATTAAAAGTAGTTCTGCGACAATTAATCGATTAACTCGAGTAATTCGATTAGAAAAAAAGATTTGAATTAAAGTTTGCTGCTTCGATTATTCGTTTAATTAAAGTGGCATTGTAATGGTTTGTTTTGGAAGTGTTTGCATTTAGTTTTATTGATTCGAGTGGATACACTGCCCACTAGTGGCAACAGTGAATATGACATAACTCATTTCACATGGCTGAATCCAGCTGCACCCTGTTAAGACCAAAATAAGCTATGTTTTTGTTTGAGCAAATATTTTTTTATGCATTCATAATTTAGTTTATCTGTATATTTAGCCATTTTTGTGGGAATATGTGTTTGAACCCTTTGTTAAGAGCATTGAAAAAAAAGTTAGCATTTTATAGCATTTAAGCTAGCGGACTTTTGCTATGTAAGTTAGCCAATTGTTCTTTCATTGTACTTAATCTTTTTTTTTTTTTTTTATACCGTTTGAGGGTGAGCTGAGGTATGTTAATTTTTTATGTTCCTTATCCGATTACCTGATTATTCGAACAAACTGTCAACTATCATCATCATCGAATAACATCAATTATTCGACTACTAAAATTGTCAATAGCTGCAGCCCTACTTAAAAAATTTTTTCGGGGATATTTTTGACACTTACAGCACTTTATCCATATTCTAATATATCAGAAAATAGGAAAAAAATAAAGTTCTGCATGTTTCACATAACACTGAGTCGTAAAAGTTTATATTCCAAGAAATATGAAAACAACTGCCAACTCTCCCAGTTCAAATAGATTGGACGTCTAGCACAGTAAATGTCTGCCAAAGAGTTAAAAACTACTTTTACGTCCTCTCAAAATCTCTGACTAAATCATAACTGCGATAAACGGGGGCTGACTGAGCCAACTTTCGCGGCTGTCATTCGCCCTCACTAGCAACCAGTTAGCTAGCAGCCTCCATCAAGCTGCTACGTGGCACACCTGGTTTAGCATGAATTAAAACAGGGATGAACCCATATTAATGACTTTGCCTCACTTTTTAAAGTCAGCGCTGAAGAGTCCAAAGGCGGCCCCGACGGTGGAGGGGGCGCTCTCCTGGCCAGCTTCCACCGCAGCCTCCGCTCCTCCTTGGTCGTTGTACAAAGCTGTCGTTGACATGTTCCAAAGTTTGTGGCCCCTACGCAAAAAACTCCCACTTCAACTGACAAATTCCCACTCGAGTTTCGTGTATGTCGGCGCGGAGTTTGTCGTGGAACTTCAGAAGGAAGCGGCCAAACTTTTCTTAAAATATTCCTTCAACTTTTCCCCCCTCAGAGATCGTTACCGGAAGTGGACAGCTGGTGTCACATGACTGCGTTCACATGCTGCGAACATAGAGCTGTAGCTACGAGAATAGTTCGCGCTTAAGATTTGACGTAGATGTTGCTTGATTAATTGTATTTCTATACTAAGTGAGCTTGATGGGGTCAGGAGACTTCAGCGAGGAGAAGCATGTGACATCTCTTCCCTTATAAACTGTTTTCCCCCTGAAATGTATTAAAAAGATAATTTTTTTTTTATCATATACACATAATAAAGCATTTAAAATGTTTTTATTCAGCAGCGTTGTCACTTAAGTAAGAAAAAAAAAGTGTGTTTTAAACGTTGGCACACGTTTAAAATGTTTACCATTTAACATTTGTGAACTGAAAACAAGCCATAACTTGTTGGTCTACCAGATTTTATGATTTATAATTTTTTTGGTTCCATTTTCAATATCCATATTTTACCATCAGAGCTGTCAACCACAGCCCAGGGACAAGAAACCATTATAGGGCCCTCCCACCCCACCCTATGCCACCGGCTTGTCACGACAACATACGTAGTACTTTTAACGCATCGCAAGCAATGACAGTGTAAATTGTCAAATTATTTAATTTGAGGTGGACGGTTAAATTTAATAGACCGTAATGTGATGTGACACAATATAAACAAACAATTTCCATCTATTGTCCCATGTTGGCTACAGTGCAATACAACTGAGAGTGCTATGCCTGCCTGCTAAGCAACAAAACAGTATAACTTCCACTGCTGCTCGTTTGTGTCATTTTAGTGATGGATTTGTATAAGCGTTTGCTATAATACACAATACTCTCCCATCACCTTCTCTTTCCTCGGTTCAACGCGAGCAGCATGTCTTGTCATACCGCAGCTCAATAGGCTACAAGCGGCCGGTGACAGACTCGAATTGGGCTTTGGTCACGGTGATCGCGAATGTAAACATTCAGTGTTTGCGGCTGTTGTTCACTCACCAACATCACCGTCCACAGCCAACTCTAGCCCTAATTCTCTGGCTTCTTGTGCCCCTTTTAGAAACTTTAAAAACTTCTCGTTCAACTCTATGAACTTCATCTCTTTCTTTTCTGCGCACCCGATTTATGACGACTCGCCATGTTTAGAGTTTATAACATGACAGATTTTAATTTCCCGCTTCAGGGTACGTACGTAGTGTACCCTTGAGTGCGCCAGAGCGCTGTAAAACAATTTTCTGGTAAGACAGAGGTGAGGGGAAGGGGGTGTTGTGCAAAAAAAAAAAAAAAAAAAAAAAAAATATATATATATATATATATATATATATGAAATATTTAACATATTAAAGTTTGTAAGTATACATCGAGTAGAACATAATATTTACTCGGTTGCCCCCCCCACCTGTCAACGGGCTTGATTACCATTGAAGTAGGGTTTGCCCCCACCAATGTGGCCGCCACGTAGGCATATTACGACAGTAGTGCGCGTCCCTCCTGCTAGCGGTCTCGAAAATGAGCCACTGCGCAGGCGCGTCGCCGCGTTGACTCCACCATCAACATGGCGCTGGCAAAGACTGTGTACAATTTGCTCTTTAGGAGAACGTCTACTTTCGCCGTAACCATCATGGTCGGGGCTGTCCTCTTCGAACGAATATTCGACCAAGGCGGGGACGCAGTCTTTGAACAAATGAATCGCGGGGTAAGTCGCTTAAACTGTGCTTAAATCGGGTTTTTATCCTGACCTTGCAGTCAGAGGGCGAAGCGATGCTAAGAGTTAGCTAAGCTAGTGTACCCGCTTTCCCCAAAATGACTCCAATTAAATAGCTTTATTTATTTATATTTTGAAGTTGTCATTTAACCGAGTTTGTGTTTTATTCTAGAAACTGTGGAAACACATCAAACACAACTACGAGAACAAGGAAGAATAATGGGGACGCCGGCTGGATCATCGTCATGGCTGGACTCGACAACCACCGAAGCAAGCAACAACAAAAACGGACTCTATGTGCTTCTAATTTGTCCTAAAGTCTGCGAAGACCACCGCCAAGATGGTCGTCCTTCTCCCCGTTCCTGTCATTTGTACACCTTGCATTCTGTAAATGATTAAATTAAATGTGTTGATGTCTTACGACTTGTTCTTTCATTGAACCGACAGCATAAAGTGAAAAACCGCCTCGTGTCAACCCATTTTTAACTTTCTTTTGAGTAATATCAATAAGTGTATATAAAACCCTTTGAATGCATATGTTATCATTAGAACCTAGACTTCATAATGCCATACCATTAAGATTTAGAACAATAGAAATTTTGAAACCTGTATAATAACTGTACATTCGCTCACTCTCTTATGCTACGTACAGTTGTGTAAGTGTACACACAGGTAGAGATGTAAATAAAGCGTCCATAAATGTTTTTATAACTTCTTTTATCATTTTTTTAAATCCGCGATGCACTGAGGGCGCTAAAGTTGAGCCGCAAAGCAGCGAGGGATCACTGTACAGTAGATCTTCATAAAGAAAACGTTTTCACAATATTCCTGTTCATTGGCTCAGAAAGGAAACTATATTTCCTCACGTAATAAAATATGTAAATCAAATAAAAGCACTTCTTTCAGTGGGTCAGTTACATATCTGCATTTTTTAGTCTTTCTCATCTGGTGTGGGGATTTAGTTCAGAGGATGTCACCATTAGTCTTTTAATGTTTAATATATATTTTAGTACTAATTTATGATTTTATAATCATATATCAACTCTAGAAACTGCGATTTCTGGCTTTGTTGTGGTAGATACAGATCTATCAGGGCTGTTGATTTGAAGACACGTCCTGTTGATATCTGGTCACGTCGTATTGATTTGGGGTCATTTCGGGACCACGTCCTGTTGCATGGCTCTCAATGGCATCGACTGACTTGGGCGCCAGTTGAATTTCAATGGGCTGTAATGATTAGTTTTTGTGAAAAAAAATCACAACCACACATGTTTTTCTGCCATTCAAAATGAATAGGAAATTTGGACGTTCATGGCTGTCAACGGCATTGACTTACATGGGCCCAGTTGAATGTCAATGGGCTGTAATGGTACGCGGTTGAAAAAAATCACCACTACCTATAGTTTGCTGCCATTGAAAATGAAGTTGAAATGTTTGCCATTACAAATGAATAGAATGACATGGCTGTCAATGGCATCCCATTAGAAATGAAAGGGCAAGTTTTTGGCAAATTCTGTAAACAACTTTTATGCTCCTTATTGTCCGGGAATTTTTTATGTGATTTGGTCAAAAATTGTAGGACTAGATACATTTTGAATTTTTTTTTTCTCGAAAAACCCTTTTTTACGGGCGAACAGAAGAAACGCCATTCAAAACGAACAAATTAATAATAATAATAATAATATTAATGAATTTTACTATATGGGCCTTTGCCTAGCGAAGCCCCATCTAAAAATCACGATATTAATAATTTTTTTAACATCTATGTAAAGCCCGTTAGGATCATTCAGCTCCAGCCCAAAGGGTGGCGGTAATACCATCAAGTCTTGGAGAGTATGCGCAATATGAATCGTCATCAACGCGCGACACGTCAGCGCAAACCAAAAAAAAAAACAGCATAAATGTGTTTAAGTGACAGCAAGTTTCTCACCAATTAACGCTGATATAATAATTCGCTTGCCGTTTTTGCGAGTATACGGCCCGCAAATATTTGAAAAACAAACCCCACGAAATTGTTCCGAAAAACAACAAGTCCAGCGGGATGAATGAAGAAGGTAAGAGCTGAGGAACTAGTGTTATCATGAGTTGGAATGTGCGCGCATTTGTGCTTTTCCTTTTTATTTTGTTAATTAGTTTGATGCCGGCGGCACGGTGACTGAGTGGTTAGCACATCTGCCTCACAGTTCTGAGATCAAGGGCTCCGGCCCTCTGTGTGGAGTTTGCATGTTCTCCTCGTGCCTGCGTGGGTTTCCTCTGGGAACTCCGGTTTCCTCCCACATCCCAAAAACATGCATGGTTGGCTAATTGAACACTCTAAATCAGGGGTGTCCAAACTTTTTGCAAAGGGGGCCAATGGTAATGATGTGGGGGGCCGACCTTGGCTCACGTCCTTTTTACATTGAACAATATATTTAAGCAAAATTTAGCAAGCCATTCAGTGTGTCACATTTGCTTTGTTATTTTTTTAATTAATAATTTCAAGAATCTCGCAACTAGCCTTTGCGGCATTCTCTTTCGACTCTCGGATTCTTGCGAAATACTACTGCTGTGAAATTAAACTAGCTTCAAGTTGCTTCAATTTCTTGCTGCGTATCTTCCCTGTAATCTTGTCGTATATGTCAGCGTGTCTTGTTTGGTAATATCGCCTCACATTGAAATCTTTAAAAACAGCGACTGTCTCTTTGCAATTGAGGCAAGACACAGTTGTTGCGTATTTTAGTGAAGAAATAGTCCAATTTCCACCTATCCTTGAAGCGTCGGCCGTCAGTCAACTTTCTTTTTTTTTTATTGTCGCCATTTTAGAAAATGGAAGTAATGGGTCACACGGAGTAATGTTGCTTAGCCCTTAAATACCTGCAACATGAAGCAATTATCTGAAAAATCCCAAAATTTTAAAAATAAGGTCCTAATGAAACCTATTTTTCGAATTTGTAAAAAGAAAAGTCAAAATGAATATGTGTAATAAGCGCTCTCATATCTATAACCCATGCTAAATCATGTTTATTTTTCATGGAACCTGCAGATGCATGTGTTGACTTTCATCCATCATTTTTTTCCCGAAAAGAAATGTCAAAATTCTAAATTAGTCTCAAAATCATGAAGTTTTAGGTGTATCAAATGTGATACATTTGGCAATAAAGGGTTAAAGTGCTGCTGCCTTTTAGTGGGTAAATGAGGAGCAGCATTTCGTGTGTAAGCTACTTCATATGGTGGTTGCGGTACTGCTGACCCATTTATTAAGTCTGTGTGCGGGCCAGACGTTATTGATTTTATGACAGAGGCTGGGGGCCGGATGAAATTTGACCATGGGCTGCATTTGGCCCCGGGACGGACTTTGGACATGTCTGCTCTTAATTGTCTGTAGGTATGAGTGTGTGCGTGAATGGTTGTATGTCTCGTTGTGCCCTGCGGCTGGCTGGCAACTAGTTCAGGGTGTACCCTGCCGTCTGCCCGTAGTTAGCTGGGATAGGCTCCAGCACCTCCGCGACCCTCGTGTGGAAAAGCGGCATGGAAAATGAATGAATGAGTTTTTGATGCCGTTACTGTGTTTATCTGCAATGTGTGTGAGATTCTGCATCGTTATTTTTTAAATTTGGCTTTTAATTATGTTTGTGTTTACTGGTCCTGCTAAGAAATTCAACATATGCTGGTTTCTGAACCAGCAACAACAATCCGGCAAGCTTCTGCCTTATTTATTGTGTTTACTGGTACAGGAACCAGCATATGCTGGATTTCTTGGCAAGGGTGTATGCATCAGCTATCTTATTGTGCAGGTATTTTGGAAGTTTATTGTGCTTTTATTTTCGATTATTGGTGCAGTTACAGTGGGCAGAACAAGTATTTGATACACAGCCGATTTTGCTGGTTTTCCCACTTGCAAAGCATGTAGAGGTCTGTAATTTTTATCATAAGTTCTCTTCAACTGTGAGGGACGGAATCTAATACAAAAAAACAGAAAATCACGTTGTATGATCTTTAAATAATAAATTTGCATTTATTTGCATGAAATAAGTATTTGATACATCACAAAAATCGAACTTAATATTTGGAACAGAAAACCCTTTGTTTGCTATTACAGGTACCAAACGTTTCCTGTAGTCCTTGACAAGGTTTGCACACACTGTAGCAGGGATTTTGGCCCACTCCTCCATGCAGACCTTCTCCAGAGCCTTCAGGTTTCGGGGCTGCTGCTAGGCAACATGGACTTTCAGCTCCCTCCATAGATTTTCTATCGGGTTCAGATCTGGTGACTGGCTAGGCCGCTCCAGGACCTTAAGATGCTTCTTACAGAGCCACTCTTTAGTTGCCTTGGCTGTGTGCTTTGGGTCGTTGTCATGTTGGAAGACCCAGCCACGACCCATCTTCAGGGCTCTCACTGAAGGAAGGAGGTTGTCAGCCAAGATCTGGCGATACATAGCCCCATCCATCCTCCCCTCAATACGGTGCAGTCGTCCTGTACCCTTGGCAGAGAAGCAGCCCCAAAAAATGATGTTTCCTCCTCCATGTTTCACAGTAGGGATGGTTTTCTTGGGGTTGTACTCATCCTTCTTTTCCCTCCAAACACGACGAGGCGAGTTTAGACCAAAAAGTTCAATTTTGGTCTCATCCGACCACATGACCTTCACCCATTGCTCCTCTGGATCATCCAGATGGTCAGTGGCAAACTTCAGACGTGTCTGGACATGCACTGGGTTCAGCAGCGGGACCTTGCGTGCGCTGTAGGATTTTAATCCATGACGGTGTAATGTGTTTCCGATGGTTTTCTTCGAGACTGTGGTTCCAGCTCTCTTCAGGTCATTGACCCGGCCCTGCCGTGTAGTTCTGGGCTGATCCCTCACCTTCCTCGTGATCAGGGATGCCCCACGAGGTGAGATCTTGCATGGAGCCCCAGAACGAGGCAGATTGACCGTCAACTTGAACTTCTTCCATTTTCTAATAATCGCTCCAACAGTTGTTACCTTCTCACCAAGCTGCTTGCTTATTTTCCTGTAGCCCACACCATCCTTGTGCAGGTCTGTTATTTTATCCCTGATGTCCTTACACAGCTCTTTGGTCTTGGCCATTGTGGAGAGGTTGGAGTTTGTTTGTTTGAGCATGTGAACAGGTGTCTTTTATACAGGTAACAAGTTCAAACAGGTGCAGTAACTTCCGGTAATGAGTGGAGAACAGGAGGGGTTCTTAAAAAAGAACTAAGAGCCGAAATATTTACTAGTTGGTAATGTATCAAATACTTATTTCATGCAGTTAAATACAAATGTATTATTTAAAAATTATACAATGTGATTTTCTGGATTTTTGTATTAGATTCCGTCCCTCACAGTTGAAGAGAACTTATGATACAAATTACAAACCTCTACATGGCTTGCAAGTGGGAAAACCATCAAAATCGGCAGTGTATCAAATACTTGTTCTACCCACTGTATGTAAATGACTGTTTCTAATGTTGTTGTTTGTGCAGAGTTGTTGGAGTATTTCCGCTCTCAGCTGAAGCAGGATCCTGACGTGGCTTCGGCGGTGGCCGCGATTCGCACCTTGCTAGAGTTCCTCAAGCGTGATGAAGGTGACATGCGGGTCTCTCCTTGTCGTTGTTGTGGTGGTTGACATGGTGGCTTTCAGGCGAGACGCTGCTGGGCCTGAGGGAAAACCTGACTTGGGCCACGGCCCGCCTGGCCAGCGTGGACTCGTCAGTGGCAGTGTCTTCTGGTGGCGAACTCTTCCTGCGCTTCATCAGCCTCACGTCGCTCGAACACCAGGTGGAAAAAACTAGGATTAGAAGTCATAGCAACATTATGACCGTAGTTCTTGGACTATAAGCTGCCACCCACCAAATTTGACCCAAAAACAACATTTGTTACTAGATAAGCTACACTGGACTATAAACCGCAGGTGTCCTCACTGTATTATGGGATATTTACAACAAAAGATATTAACCGGAAACACTTTATTTGATAGCGGCATCATAAGACTGACATAAGACCAAATGAACCACCATGAAGCTTTGAACCAATTGGCTGCAAAGCTTCAGTGCTTTAGGAAGCTTCATTTGGCCATCACTGCCCCCTTGGAGGAGACAGTCAACCTCTACTGCCACCTGCTGTAAACACTGTTGTCACGGTAGACACTAGAGCTGAAACAAATACTCGAGCAACTCGAGTTTAAAAACTGATCGGAGTAATTTCATTCACCTCGAGTAATTGTTTCATTTTGACAGCTCTAAGCATCACGTTTTGCCTGGGCTACTTTTAATGCGGGACAATGCGCTGATGTCACGTGCGTTGAGAAGAAAGCAATTTAAAAAAAAAAAAAAAACTTACTGCAGCCGACAGCCGCTACAAACGATGTCATCGTTGCTAAAAACTAGCCCGCATGATGCTACGGTGGCAGGTAGTGTCTGATGCGTCTCATAGAGATCACATGTATGTTGAACTCGATGCGAAATGACAGAGTCAGCGGCGTTAGTAAACAGCCGCCATCTTAAAGCAGTAGACTGTCACTCGCTCACGTAACGTTAGCCCTACGAAGGGCTAGGTTTCTATTAATTATGACCACTGTCGATGCGTGGCTAACGTGTCTTACATACAGGCTTTATTTAATTGTGAAAACATAGCGCTGTAGAGTGATGAGGGTGTAAAATAAAAACTTAATAATGCTAACTGTCAATTTTAGCTCAGTAGTCATTGCTGGATAAAACACCAAGTAGCACTTGTACCTAATGTGCTCCAGTACAGCAGGTATCATACATTTATTTTGAACACTGCACAACTCAAAATCCTATCAGGATTTACAGTTTAGACTAACTTAAAACTTAACTAGAACTTAAAAATAGCTTGACACAAATGGAAATTCAATTGAAACGTGGGGAAAAACACCTAACTTTTAAGTGATGTGTGTTATCAAGCGTAATGGCATTTTTAGGTAAGAAATAGATCTTATAAAAAATGTTTTTTGTGTGAAAGCAGTGAATAAGTCTTTTTTTTGTAATTCTAGTTTGATCTGAGATTCAATTGTTGGCTGTTTTCAACAATGTACATTGAAAATAAAGACATTGACTGACTGAAAATGGTCCAATATTAGATGAAATGTCTTGTTTTCTCATGTATATTTATAATTGCGCTTCACCTAAGATGTTTTATCTGGTTTAGGGCTGCAGCTATCGAATATTTTAGTAATCAAGTAATCGACTGAAAATTCTATCGATTAATCAAGTAATCGGATAAAACAAATATATTTTTAGGTGAAGAGCAATTATAAATATACATGAGAAAACAAGACATTTCATCTAATCTTGAACCATTTTCAGTCAATCAATGTCTTTATTTTCGATGTATATTGTTGAAAACAGCCAACAATTGCATCTCAGATGTAAATAGAATAAAAAAGACAAATTCACTGCTTTCACTTAAAAAACTTTTAGATCTTATTTATAAAAAAAAAAAAAAAAAAATATATATATATATATATATATATATGTATATATATATGTATATATATATATATATATATATATATATATATACATACCTAAAAATGCCGTTACGCTTGATAACACACATCACTTAAAGGATATGAAACGGCAAAGGGGGTGTGAGACATCAATAGAACCGTTATGTGCCAAGATAACAAATATTGATAAAGTTAACAAAAAAATCAATCACATTAATGAGCAATTATCGAAAATAGATCGAAAATGATGAACATTTCCGAAAGTGTTCCGGAAACAGACGAATGGGGCGGGGACGTCACTACAAGTGAATGAAAGTCGAGGCGGAGCCAGGTGCCATTGTTTTTTATCGACGAGAGAGCAGCGTTCGGGTTTGTTTGACCAAAACATCACTAAAATGGTTCAAAACTGCTGTGCTATGTGGTGTACAAATAGCTATTTATCGGAATATAGTATCCATGCGTTCCCGAACGCGAGAAAAAGAGCTGGACTACGCAGGGGGCTAAGAGGGCTAATTTTGCAGACCCAGCCTCCGGCACGGTTTTCTGTGGTGCGCATTTTCCACCTGAAAGCTTCTCGAACTATGGACAAGTGAAATCGGGTTTTGCTAAAAGATTGCTGCTCAAAGCAGATGCGGTGCCCACCATACACCAGCCACCTAAATGTCCCGAGATATCAAGAAAGAGGACGATGACTGGCAAAGGAGGCTAAGGCTAAGCAAAGGAGGGGAGCAGCCAAGCTCGAAATGGCCAGAGTGAGTACTCTTTTATAATAAAAAAAATATCCCGCATTGGATACAGGACTGGACACATGTATAAATTATCGCTCGTAAAATATATAGAACAAATCCTCTGATCCCATTCATATTTGTGTCTGTTGGCAGAGCGAAAAGCTATGATAGCGCAATAAATGATAATTATTCTGTACATTATTTTGCGGTCACGGTGTATCAGCTTCACAAAAAGAAATGGAAAACAAATCATTCGTTGTTTCCCACACGATCTGCTGCCGATGTTTCATCAGTGTCATTGCTCTCCTCAATGACTGTTTCATTACGCTGCATTGGCGTTCGTTTGGGCTCAAATTGGTAACCTAAAACACCAATTAAAGCTTCGTAACTCTCCTTGTCACCATTAGATGAACATTCGTTACGTCCTTCTACGTCGGATTCGTCGCTGAAACTAGAAACGAAATTGTCTGCCATCATCGCCGCCATTCAGTATTAAAGCACTAAGCCTTTTTTCTTGTTGAAGAAACACCCCTCACTGTCAATTCTGAATTCTCTTTTATTGACAACGAGGGGTGTTTCTTCATGAGGGAACCTGGAATATGTGCAGGACGAACACAATGCAACAGCATAAACAGCTCAAAACACCGCTAATTCTCCCCTCACTAGAAGGAATTATATTGATGCAGACAGGCGCTGCCCCCCTAGTGGCCGGTGGCACTCGCTGCCCAGGCGCGGCCGAGTCTGTCATTTCGCATCTAGTTCAACATACGTGTGATCTCTACGAGACTCATCAGACACGGCCGAGTCTGTCATTTCGCATCTAGTTCAACATACGTGTGATCTCTATGAGACTCATCAGACGCTACCGGCTACCAACGTAGCATCGTGCGGGCTAGTATTTAGCAACGTCGGCGTCGTTTGTAGTGGCTGTCGGCTGCAGTTTTTTTTTGTTTCTTCCTCTACGCACGTGCCATCAGCGCGCTGTCCCGCATTAAAAGTAGTGCGAGCAAAATGTGATGCTCAGAGCTGTGAAAATAAAGGATTACTCGAGGTGAATAAAATTACTCAGATCAGTTTTTAAACTCGAGTTGCTCGAGTATTCGTTTCAGCTCTAATCCGATTACTCGATTAATCGATAGAATTTTCAGTCGATTACTCGATTACTAAAATATTCGATAGCTGCGGCCCCAGCAGACACAGGAAAATTCAGGTCTTTGGAGATGGACTTGTAGCCTTGAGATTGCCCATGCTTCCTCACAATTTTGCTTCTAAAGTCCTCAGACAGTTCTTTGGTCTTCTTTCTTTTCCCCATGCTCAGTGTGGTACTCACAAGGACACAGGACAAGAGGTTGAGTCAACTTTAATCGATTTTAACTGGCTTCAAGTGTGATTTTATCATTGCCACCACCTGTTATGTGCCACAGGTAAGTAACAGGTGCTGTTAATTACACAAATTAGAGAAGCATCACATGATTTTTCAAATGGTGCCAATACTTTTGTCCTACCCATTTTTGGAGTTTTGTGTAAAATGATAATGATTTTTTAAAAATTCATTCTCTTTTGTCAACTTTAATCCATTTTAACTGGCTGCAAGTTCTTGCCACCGCTTATGTGCAATAGGTAAGTAACAGGTACTGTTAAAGAGCATACGACAGGAGAAAAAAAGTATTAAATAGCATTATTATGTGAATTAGAATCATATTTTGAGACGATTCGACTATATACAACAATTTAGCAAAGCGCAGACGACGAGAAATTAGTCTTTTAATCTGCCGGTTAGCCACACCTACCATTACAGGGCTCTAGGGTCCCCAACAGGTGGATGACGTCAGCGGGTGACTGGGCTCATCGGTTTTACTATTCAGCCCATTGAGGGGGAATTATTCAGAACGCGGAAAACGCGACGAAGAGAGCTGCAAAATGTCATTGTTTCTGTCTCTTTACGTCAATATTTTTACAGGATATTCTTTTTATCCAAGTATTTTCCCCATTTGCTAAATAAATGGCATGGTCATGACAAATAAGTCTTGTGCTAAATGGAATATGAAATAATAAAAATGTACTTATTCAGGATGACATGGAAAAATTATTCCATAATTGTCAAAACTGTCGACGTCACCTTTACTGTCGCACCTCCCGAATGATATTTTATGACACCTAAATCGGACATATGTCATTTCCCTTACCCGGCTTCGGAGAATGTAAACGAACCAAGAGGTGTGACAGCTAGCCGACATGCTAACCCGAACCGAGTGATGTTTCAAAGTCTTCGATGTGGAAAATCACACATAACTAGCCCGGATTATTTGACATGACGTCTGGGTTGTCGATTGTCTTCGCGGATCGGCAAACCGCCCGGCGGAGAGCAATTTACAGTTCGTTCCCCGGAGGAGGGCGGCTGCAGTTGTTCTGCAGCTAACGTGCAGCTAATGTTTTTACATGCCTATCAATGATCTAACGTAAGTAGTCCTTTATTTAAAGTTTGTAGTGTTTACTTTGTAATCACTGTATTAATATTTGACATAAAAAAAACAAACAAGATGTTTACTCACTTCCTCGTAAGTCCAATGGTCACACAGTAGTCGGGCTTGGCCAATATCCACGATGAATGGGAACTTTTGAAACTCCAAAAAGGCGCACACGCCTCTCCCTCATAAAGCAAGATTTTTCTGCAGCCGTTTGGCTGGCGTGATGCGAAAAATAAACGTATTAATCCGCAAAATCAGCTGAATCCTTAGTCCTCATACACAACAATATGGCTGTTTAGTGAAGAGGACGCCTTCACCCATACAGGTAGGCCTGTTGCGATAACAAATTTTAGTGTGCGATAATTATTCTCATAAAATATTGCGATATGCGTTATTATTGCGCCCCCCCATTTTTTTTTAACCAATTTACAATAACACAGTGAGAATACAGTATATATTAATAGATCAAGTACACCCATTTAAACGCGATAAATATTTACTCTTAAATTCAAAAATACTTTTTAAGAAATCACAACTAAAAACAATAGACCATGCCTCTTAAGTAAAAAACAACAATATTGATACCGCACAGAAACAGAATAAATAAAATGTGTTAAAAAAAATTGCACTTAATAACTTAAGCATTTAGGCAAATGAAAATTTTTCCCATCATAGCTTCTGCAATGGTGTTCCATAGGGATGCAACGATATAGTTAAGTCATGGTTCGGTACGATTTTTGATACGGGGGACACTTTTCGATCCGATTCAATACATTTAGTGCTCTGTAAAAAAAAAATATATATATATTTTTTTTGTTTCGTTTTTTTTGTTTGTTTTTCTAACGAGCAAAAATTAAATTGCCATCATATAAACATGCATTTTAGTGCATAATATTTATGTGCTTGCTTCTTACTGATCTGAAAATATTTTGTATAAAAGTGCTGAGAACAATCTTTACTGTTTTTAAAGTGAGGCAGGGCACACTGTTGATTGCTGCAGCTCTCTGAGCAGCTAGGTTTACGACACGAGCAAGACATCCTATTTGTGGTCCGAATCCATCTGTGTCATGTACTGAATTAACAATATTTGCATCATTATCTATAGTCACTGGTATGGATTGATTTGGCCTTCTTAACTTCCATTCAGTCATGACAGTTTAGAATTCATCGATGTAGTATATGGACTACGTGTCCCATAATCACTCTGGGCTCACTTAGCCAATGGCATGGGACGTAGTACATCTAGTTTGCCATTTCATGATATCGAGTGTGTGCGCGCATTAAAAAAGTTAGCAAGCGCCGCTGAAGTCACGTCTGCTCATTACTACACAACACCAGCATATGACAATCGACTTTCATAAACAGGACGAGTTTGAAGCACAGCGCTCTTAAATTCATTCAGCTGTTCGTTGTCAAAGCGAGGTTGTTCGTAGCAGCCAAGTCGGTAACAATGTTTTGGCGGACTTCGTTGTAAATATCCGGCGTTGTGCCGAAAAATAGCCGCCCCGCGTGAAATGTCACTCCTGACAGGAGCGCCCACACGTCAACAACACCGGCGCGCCATAGATGGTCCACAGTCACTCCGGAGCACTGACGCGGCCGGTATACGTTGAACAATAGGATATAATGGGAACGATTGGCTCCGGCGCTAGTTTTTGCCGGTGTTGTGCCGTGAAATGTCCCTCCTGAGGGGAGCGCTTATTTATGACGCTTTATTGAGGTGAAAACATCAAATGTTTTCATGGATGCATTACAGTAATGGATTTACGACTGTAAATCCAGTTTTAAATAAATAAGTTACACAAAATACTAGTACTGTATTTTGGTAACAAATCGCGGACTGGGCCACATAACCATCTTTGAACAGAAATGTATTAGTCTAGTCAGGTTTTCATGACCATATCCCAATGACAATCACACAGGTAGGACATTTATTAGTTCGAGCAGAGTAAAATAATACATATTCACGGTCCAAGAAAGTCGTTTCCGTGTCCATCAATTAGTAAAAAAAAAAGCTGTTTGTACGAGTTTGGTAAGAAAAAGCTTTTTGCACGAGTGACGTGTGGGCGCTCCTGTCAAGGGAGGACATTTCATGCGGGGCGGCTATTTTTCGTCACAACACCGGACCTGGAACGAAGATGCATTTTGCGCTGTTGGTAACGAGGAATCCTAACTTTTAACAGCACGTCTGCTGGGTTATAAATCGCAGCGGAAAAATTACCGCCTTCATTTTTATTTATCGCGTGATAAATGGAATTATTGCATATTAGGCTCGAGCGTATGAGGTTTCCGCCCCTATCGCAATGTTGGAAGCAGGAAGTTAGGTGTCAGAACTCCGGGAAACATAAACAGTGAGGCATTTCGACTCAGGTCGCTCTTTAAAAATGATTGGAAATTATTATTGTAAAGAATTGCAACAACCGATCGAATAGAAAGGAGAATGTACAGCTCGACGGAACCCCATTGAGTTTCTCCCGGATCCCTACATGGAGAAAAGGCGAGGGAAAGCTCACATCAACTTACCAAAGGTCGAAGAATGGCATGGGTGGCCTCGATCAGAAGGAAGGGCATAACGTTTGATTCTCCAGTTACAGAGTTTGCTCTATGCACGTCCACTCCGGTAAGTTAATTTCGTTTGTCTACGCAAATTTCGGTAACTTTATGCCCTAAGTCGACCTGTTGTTAGCTATAGCTACAGCTAAACAACTAGCATGCATACATGTGCATTGTCTTCATAAGACATAATTCCCGTCGTTTCTAAATGAAAAAGCTGTAACATGTTGCCGTGAGATAGTGGCAAAGAATTTGTAGTACACAGGCTACATTGCAACAAATCTGTTTTCTAAAACACAGCATTGATTTGTCACTTAAAGAGTATGTAGCAGCAAAGGGGGTGTGAGACATCAACAGAACCGTTATGTGCCAAGATAACAAATATTGATAAAGTTAACAAAAAAATCATATTAATGAGCAATTATCGAAAATAGAAAGAAAATGAACATTTCCGAAAGTGTTCCGGAAACAGCCGAATGGGGCGGAGACGTCACGACAAGTGATTGACAGTCGAGGCGGAACCAGGTGCCATTGTTTTTTAACGACGAGAGCGTAGCGTTGGGGTTTGTTTGACCAAAACATCACAAAAATGGTTCAAAACTGCTGTGCTATGTGGTGTACAAATAGTTATTTATCGGAATATAGTATCCATGAGTTCCTGAACGCGAAAAAAAAAAAGCTGTACTACACAGACAATGGGTAAAGTTCGTCCGTGCAAAGAGGGCTAATTTTCTAGACACAGCCTCCGGCACGCTTTTCTGTGGTGCGCATTTTCCACCTGAAAGCTTCTCGAACTATGGACAAGAGAAATCGGGTTTTGCTAAAAGATTGCTGCTCAATGGAGATGCGGTGCCGACCATACAGGTGCAGCCACCTAAATGTCCCGAGATATCAAGAAAGAGGACGATGACTGGTAAAGGAGGCTAAAGCTAAGCAAAGGAGGGGAGCAGCCAAGCTCGAAATGGTCGGAGTGAGTACTCTTATATAATAATAAAAAATGTCACGCATTGGATACAGGACTGGACACATGTATAAATTATCGTTCGTAAAATATATAGAACAAATCCTCTGACCCCATTCATATTTGTGTCTGTTGGCAGAGCGAAAAGCTATGATAGCGCAATAAATGATAATTATTCTATGCATTCCTTTATTTTGCAGTCACGGTGTATCAGCTTCACAAAAAGAAATGCAAAACAAATCATTGGTGTTTCCCACACGATCTGCTGCCGATGTTTCATCAGTGTCATTGCTCCCCTCAATGACCATTTCATTACGCTGCATTGGCGTTCGTTTGGGCTCAAATTGGTAACCTAAAACACCGATTA
Source organism: Corythoichthys intestinalis (assembly GCF_030265065.1). Taxonomy (NCBI): domain Eukaryota; kingdom Metazoa; phylum Chordata; class Actinopteri; order Syngnathiformes; family Syngnathidae; genus Corythoichthys; species Corythoichthys intestinalis. The sequence continues at coordinate 6,261,471 of NC_080411.1, forward strand.
AAGCTTCGTAACTCTCCTCGTCACCATTAGATGAACATTCGTTACGTCGGATTCGTCGCTGAAACTAGAAACGAAATTGTCTTCCATCATCGCCGCCATTCAGTATTAAAGCACTGAGCCTTTTTCTTGTTGAAGAAACACCCCTCACTGTCAATTCTGAATTCTCTTTTATTGACAACGAGGGGTGTTTCTTCATGAGGGAACCTGGAATATGTGCAGGACGAACACAATGCATCAGCATAAACAGCTGAAAACACCCCTAATTCTCCCCTAACTAGAAGGAATTATATTGATGCAGATAGGCCCTGCCCCCCTAGTGGCCGGTGGCACTCCCTTCACTTGTCGTGACGTCACGCACACAATCTGCCAGATCTCGGGCGCCGGTCGTTTTAGCTTGACAATCGAGCCAAATTTCTCATTTTCTTGTGTGTAATTACACAAAGTGGCATGATATGAATACAAAAGGCATGCGTTTATGGATAAATGATGGAATATTAGCATTTTCCCAGGGCACTACATACCCTTTAACTATCACAGCTCAGCACAGAACAAGTCCAGATGTTCATGACAATGAAAATGTAAACACACATTGCCTACCTTTGCAAGAACGATGGTGTTGCCGTTTGCTACGCTCATAATGTGCAGGTCCTGCACCGATCCGCAGCAAAACTGTTTGTAGCTTTGTAGCGATTTGTAGTTTCGGAATTGCTGATGAGTGTAGTAATTTACACCAAACACTAAATACAGCATGATGTCCATTTCGCGTAGTGGTGGAAGCTTGTCGACATCTTTATTCCATTTGTGTTCGGCTTGCTCGTAAGGGTCAACATTGTTCACATCCTTAAGTTTGCTCACATATCTGTCCTTCGCCGTGGTAACGAGTTTGTCTCTATCGAACTGGCAAGTTTTCCTTACTTTTTTCCATCTTTGGCACTCATAGTTTAATTGTATTTGCCGTTAAGTTTAAATGTCCCGTGATGCAGATGTGCTTCCAATATGGCTGCGTTGTCGCAAATCTCGCATGATCCAGTGTTGCTGTGACGTAAACGCTCGAGCCTAATGCAACACGTCACTTCCGCTCATTAATATTTCATGATATTAGCTACTGTTGCTAAGTAGGGACAAGCCACCGTTTGTCCCTAACAGGAAATGAATGGAAATCGTGTACGAAGGAGATGTTTACAGAGCTAAACCTACCAATTCTCTCCGAAAATGATGGCCCTGGTGCCAAATTGACTGGAAAAGATGTGAAAGAACATAAAAATGTTCAGTTAAAGAGATGGCTTTAGTGTCGAAGGCTGAAAAAGACGGGAAAAAAAACGAGCCGACCTAAGCATAGCTTTAGCTTTTTTATCGACGCGACTGACAATGACATTCTCCTGTTACAACAAGCTATCCTTTACCATCAGCCCTGTCTTTCTTATATATCCTCTGGTTGTCCTACGTCTCTTACCGTTCTTGGGGGTAATTTAGTTAGCTTTTTGTAGCAATCGCAAATGCTGCTCAGTGACAGCCAACGAACACTTTTAATTTTTTCATTTATAACACATCTTAATTCTATAATTTATTTACACTCCCCCCTTACTAAAGTTTATATATATATATATATATATATATATATATATATATATATATATATAACAGAAACTGTAACAGTGGCAGTCAGATACCATTGTAATTCTTTTCAGGTCATTCACTGTCAGACAGAAGCAGTACGGCACAACGTTACGCTAAAAAAATCAGTTAAAAATATAAAAATGGCTTACCTCTTTGTCCTCTGAAAGACCATGCCAACCCAACATAATGTTTACTGCATATGAAATGTGAATGGATTCACCGAGCTGGTGTTAAAAGTCCGCGCAAGTTGATTCGGTCTTCACATTTTTTCCTCCCGAGTTTTTGGTTTCCGGAAACGTATGAAGAAAACATCCTTCATGTGTCGTAATGTCTAGAGTCGTTTCTACAAGTTCCAAAAAAGCAATGCGTGATCGGCATGTTCGTTTTTGAAAGATTACCGGAGAAAAGTAGCACTTTTTACGTTGGGTCTATGCGAGGGCGGGTCTATAATGTCCCACTTCTGCTTTACTTCCGCTCTACGATGCGACGTCACGGTCTAAAAATAGCCTGCGTGCGGTACGCCATTGCGACAGGCTTACGTACACGTCACAGCGCCCTCCTCCTCAATGCAAGACCGAAGCTGGAAGTCATTCATTTTCATGGCGCGGGATTAAAAAAAACTAAATAAATATAGCGATCGCTTCCACACACATCCAAGCGGTCCATATCATTCAGGAGCATAAAATACAGCGTGTATTATGAAACAAACATGCTTTTTCGTGTCACATTCACTTTAATAATAAAAAATTAGAGAAGCATCACATGATTTTTAAAGGGTGCCAATACTTTTGTGTAAAATGAAAATTATTATTTTTTTCATTCTCTTTTGTGTTTTTTCATTGCAAGCAGAATCAGTGAAGATATTCCTACCAAAGCATTAGAGAAGCATCACATGATTTTTAAAGGGTGCCAATACTTTTGTGTAAAATGAAAATTATTATTTTTTTCATTCTCTTTTGTGTTTTTTCATTGCAAGCAGAATCAGTGAAGATATTCCTACCAAAGCATTTGTAATTGCAATCATTGTCTGGGAGAAATGGAGCATTATCTGATGGAATCAGAGGGGTGCCAATACTTTTGGCCAGCACTGTAAAAGGAGTTAGTGACATGATTTGCCAGATGACACTTAATGACATCTTCATCCTCACTTCTTCTTTTTCTTTTGGATTGTCATGTCATAATTATGACGGTTTTATGGCAGTCTTATGACACCGCTGTCAAATAAAGTGTTACCTATTAACCCAATACAGTATAACAACAAATAACCCGCACTGCACTATAAGCTGCACGATTCAAAATCAGGGGAATAAAGTAGCGGCTTATAGTCCGAAAATTACGGTACATCGTTTTTTTTTGGCTAACACTGAAGGCCTTTTAGGGCTACCGCAATTAAATATATTGGTGTATCACCGAAACTGACCTAAAATGTATCTCAATCTATGATGTGGATGCTAAACGGCAGCTTCTCACCACGTTTTTTTTTTTTTTCAGGACCTGTCACGCTGCAAGAAGGTGATGGAGGAACGCGGGCAACTGTTTGTGGACAAGATCTCCATGTCCAGGGGGAAAGTGGCCAAGCTGTGTCACACCTTCATCAAGGACGGAGCTGCAAGTCTCACACTCGCAAAAACCACAAATAAACTCGAGGGGTCATACCAGGTTGATCAAATGTTTTTGCATTCGTTGGCAGAAAATCCTGACCCACTCCTACTCGCGGGTGGTCCTGAGGGTGCTGGAAAAGGCGGCGGCTGAGAAGAAACGGTTCTCCGTTTTTGTCACAGAGTCGCAACCCGACAGCGCCGGGTAAGTCGCCCGTTCCTGCCTTTTGGAAGAGCTGTGCTCCAACATGTTGTTGTTGTTGTCTTCCAAGGCGATTGATGGCTCAACACCTGAGGAAACTCAACGTTCCTGTCACAGTTATATTGGACGCGGCAGTTGGGTAAGGAATCGAAACATTTTATCATGTGACATCTAGGCATGTGCCGGTTACCGGTTTCACGGTTTACCATGGTGTGAAAACTTTGCGGTTTCAAAACCATTAAAATTTTCCGTCAGACCGTAGGACGGTATTCGCAATTTTTCTTGTGTCAAAAATGCAGCCAGAAGCGGCTTGGCGCAGCAGCGCTCACCCCCTCCCGTTTGTTGCTGTGTGTGAGAGTGACGCTATCGGCTACACAGCCAGCTAACCCAAAAACAATTACTCCAAACATAAGGCGTACTGTTCTTCAATTTATTGAGCTCTCAAATCGTGGTAAGTTTAATATACAAAATGAATACATTTAAAATGTTGTACAATTAGATTTTTCCATGTGAGTAGCTTCCACAGATTAGCACCATGGGAAAAGTTCGCCAAAAACAAAACACACATTTTCCTTTCAAATTCAATATACAAACTAAGTAAAAGCTTACAAAGATGAATGTTAGCCTAGGCTCAGCTGGGAGAGCAACTTCGTTGAGTGTTACAGCCGCAGAGTGAGAAAACAAGCTTGATTCGCTTGAATGAAGGGGAAAAAGTGATAGCATCAAAGATCGCTAATTGTGAACGATGATCTTGCCCTAAGCACAAATCCACGTTCGCTGGATCAAGGTGAGGTCTCACTCTCAATGTTTGGTTTTTTTTTTAATTTTTTTTTTTTTAGATGAAACCTTTCCACAACAATATTGACATTTTAACTAACTTATACATTTTTACCTCACTTATGAATTCCTTATGTTCTTTTTAACACAAAGGCATGACATCATGTAGACTAGAGTTGACACAGTGGCTGAAAATGGCGAAACTTCACTTAAGCTTTTCCACCCTCAAAAAAAAGTAATGCAGTATAAATTTTTAAAAATTTTATTCAGAAGTGTTTTTACTTTATAGAAATTATTTTGTTATTATTCTGTAATCTTGTGCAAATTGAGCTGTGGCTGTGAGTATAGTGAATAAGTTATATTTATTTTAATTATATTTCAAATATTTTTTTATTGATTATTTATTTTCACAATATATTTATGTTCCAATTTGCAACTATGGTCTGAAAAAAAAAATCCTGTTCAATGGAAAAAAGTTGTTTTTTTTTAATCCATACATCTCAACATTTTTGGGAGCTATAATTGCAATACAGTGATACCGTGAAACCGCGGTATTTTTGCTCACGGTTATCGTACCATCAAAATCTCATACCGGCACATGCCTAGTGACATCATGTTCAGTAGTTTTTATCATTTTTCTGAGTATTTGCTTTATATTTATATTAGAGCTGAAACGAATACTCGAGCAACTCGAGTTTAAAAACTGATCTGAGTAATTTTATTCACTTCGAGTAATCGTTTATTTTGACAGCTCTAAGCATCACGTTTTGCTCTGACTACTTTAAATGCGGGAGAACGTGCTGATGTCACGTGCGTAGAGGAAGAAGCAAAAAAATAAATAAAAAACTTACATCAGCCGACAGCCGCATAACAAACAACGCCGACGTTGCTAAATACTATCCCGCACGATGCTAGTTGATAGGTAGGTGGCGTCTGATGAGTCTCATAGAGATCACATGTATGTTGAACTAGATGCAAAGTGACAGACTCGGCCGCGTCTGGGCAGCGTTAGTAAACAGCCGCCATCTTAAAGCAAAAGCGCGCTAAGCGCTAATAAAGAGCGCTAAGCGCTAATACTTAAGATTAACGTTTAGCTCACGTAACGTTAGCCCTGCGGAGTGCTGGGTTTCTATTAATTATGACCACTGTCGATGCGTGGCTAACGTGTCTTACATACAGGCTTTAACATAACATAGCGTTGTGGAGTGATGAGGGTGTCAAATAAAAACTCAATAATGCTAACTATCAATTTTAGCTCAGTAGTCATTGCTGGATGAAACACCAAGTAGCATTGCTGGATAAAACACCAAGTAGCACTGGTCCCTAATGTGCTCCAATACAGCCTGTATCATACATTTATTTTGAACACTGCAAAAACTCCAAATCCTATCAGGATTTTAGACTAACTTAAAACTTAACTAGAACTTAAAAATGGCTTGACAGAAATAGAAATTCAATTGAAACACGTGGTAAAAAAAATCCTAACTTTTAAGTGATGTGTGTTATCAAGCGTAACGGCATTTTTAGGTATATATATATATATATATATATATATTAGGGCTGTCAAACGATTAAAATTTTTAATCGAGTTAATTACAGCTTAAAAATTAATTAATCGTAATTAATCGCAATTAATCGCAATTCAAACCATCGATAAAATATGCCATATTTTTCTGTAAATTATGTATATTTTCTGTAAAATAAATTGTTGGAATGGAAAGATAAGAAACAAGATGGATATATACATTCATCATATGGTACAAAAGGACTGTAGTGGGCATTTCACTCTACTGTCATTTAAATCTGTCTATGCTGTCCTCACTCCGAAGCGTCTACTTTTTCCAAAGCTAGACAGCTAGTGAACGACGCCTTAATAATCAGACTTCTTCCTTTTTCATCTGATTTATTAATAAAATGGCCTAAAACCATTGTACTCTTTAGACCGTCGTAAAACTACAAAAAAAACTACACAAGCATTGCATTAGCAACAACGTTAGCTTAGCACGCTATACAGGTTCACTAAACATAAACAAAAAGCGTCTAATACAAAAAATATAACATTTCGCTTACTAACATAATATGTACATTCTTTACAACAACCATACTTACGGACAAATCTTGTCCAAGGATCATATAAGCACAACATTATCAGCCCGAGACGTCGTGCAGCCATAATAAACTGGAAAGAAAACAATAAACCATGTCGCAAAGCGACCACAAGAGTTCGCTGTTGGACAGCACAAAAAGTCTTGCTGTAGAACTTAACAAAAGGCAGAATACTTTCTGAGCGGGACGTGTGCGTTAATTGCGTCAAATATTTTAACGTGATTAATTAAAAAAAAAAAATTACCGCGCGTTAACGCGATAATTTTGACAGCCCTAATATATATATATATATGTATATGTATATATGTGTATATATATATATATATTTTTGTTTTTATAAGATGTAATGGTTTTTTGAGTGAAATCAGTGAATTAAAGTCTTTTTTTTTTATTCTAGTTACATCTGAGATGCAATTGTTGGCTGTTTTCAACAGTATACATCGAAAATAAAGACATTGATTGACTGAAAATGGTTCAAGATTAGATGAAATGTCTTGTTTTCTCATGTATATTTATAATTGCTCTTCACCTAAAAATATATTTGTTTTATCCGATTACTCGATTAATCGATAGAATTTTCAGTCGATTACTAAAATATTCGATAGCTGCAGCCCTAAATTATATATTAGGACTGTCAAACGATTAGTTAGGTTTTTAATCGCGTTAATTACAGCTTAAATAATTAATCGTAATTAATCGCAATTCAAACCATTTCTAAAATATGCCATATTTTTCTGTAAATTATTGTTGGAATGGAAAGATAAGACACAAGACGGATATATACATTCAACATACGATACATAAGTACTGTATTTGTTTATTATAACAATAAATCAACAAGATGGCATTACCATTATTAACATTCTCTTAAAGCGATCCTTAAATTGTTAAAAAAAACAAACTGGAATTTATGGATTTTTTTTTTAGATTCTCTCTCTAACATTGGACAAGCACCTACCATGAAAAAATCAGACCTGCCCATCATTTCTAAGTTGGAGAACTTGCATAATCGCAGGGTGTTCAAGTACTTTTTCCATGACTGTATATCACCATTTTATTGGTCTTTTTTCCATTATAAACCCATTAGAAACAGCTTGAAAAAAATGAGGATTTGCGATTAAACGTGTTGTTGGTGGTGGTGACTTTGTCAATTTGGATTTTATCGGCTACTATGTGTTCTCAGATATATCTTGGAGAAAGTGGATCAAGTGATCGTGGGTGCAGAAGGCGTGGTGGAAAGCGGTGGCATCATCAACAAGGTTGGCGATTCGTTTTAACCTCTGTTGTTTGTTCGTCAAGCTCATCTTACGTTTGTCTAGATCGGCACGTACCAGATGGCGGTATGTGCCAAAGCGCACAACAAGCCTTTCTACGTGGTGGCAGAGAGCTTCAAGTTTGTGCGCCTCTACCCGCTCAACCAGCAGGATGTGCCAGATAAGTTTAAGGTGAGAGCTCACAAACTTCACTGTAGCGTCGATGAAAAAAAGAGCTGCCACTTCAAATCTATTATCAAATTAATGGACACTTATGACTGCTAGTTGTTTACATTTCTGACTTCAAAATTATCCAAATCCACAGTTTTAAAAGGCTTAATAGTAAACTTTTAAAAAAACTTTTACTTGTATTTTATTCTGATTTAAAAATAAGTTATAAAACATTGTTAGATACACAGAAAATGAAAAATTTGACTAAATGCTTTTGGTGTTTTTGAGAAATGTGAACCCCCACACCCCCAATTTTCACAAAAATATTTTCAGGATAGATTGAAATAGAAAATTATTATTTTATTACTTAAAAATATGTACAGCAATCCCTCAGTTCTCACGGTAACAGGGACCGAAACCTGCCGCGATAAGTAATAAACCTCGACGTAGTGCCCCACACTACCCCCCCCAATTTTTTTTTTGCCTTGTGTTCAATGTATTTATTCAAATTTGTAAGACTTTTTTTTTTCATCCCCCCCCAAAGTATAAAAAAAGACATGAATATATTTTAGGGGTGTCGAACGATTAAAATTTTTAATCGAGTTCATTACAGCTTAAAAATTTATCGTAATTAATCGCAATTCAAACCATCTATAAAATATGCCATATTTTTCTGTAAATTGTTAGAATGGAAAGATAAGACACAAGATGGATATATACATTCAACATACGGTACATAAGTACTGAATTTTACTATAACAATAAATCAACAAGATGGCATTACCATTATTAACATTCTTTTAAAGCAATCCATAGATAAAGACTTGTAGTTCTTAAAAGACAAGTTAAATTTTATATTAAAACCCCTCTTCATATTTTCGTTTTAATAACATTTGTAAAATTTTCAATCAAAAAATAAACTAGTAGCCCGCCATTGTTGATGTCAATAATTACTTACACAATACTCATGGGTGCTGAAGCCTATAAAATCAGTCGCACCCAAGCGCCAGCAGAGGGCGGCAAAACTCCGAAAAACACAACAAGTACACATTTCACTGAACTCTCATTTTAATCTGTTTGAGCGGGGCATTTGTGCGTTAAATATTTGAATGGGATTAATTAATTACCGCTCGTTAATGCGATAATTTTGACAGCCCTAATATTATATATAATTGTGAAACCGCGGTATTTTTGCTGACGGTTATCGTACCGTCATAATTTCATACCGGCACATGCCTAATTGTGTGAAGTTATTGTGTGCCTTGTACGGCAAATCATATTGTGAGGTATCCAGCATTGACTCATGACCTACATGCATTTTCAGTACAAGGCGGACACGTTGAAGACCCAATGCAACCTGTCGGAGGAGCACCCCCTGGTGGACTACACGCCGCCCTCGCTCATCACGCTACTCTTTACCGACCTTGGCGTCCTCACGCCGTCGGCTGTCAGCGATGAGCTAATCAAACTGTATTTATAAATACGAAATAAAAGACAAAAAGGGGAAAAAAAACTGAATGCGTCTGTATGTCATTCGCTGACATTCAGGGTAAACAAAGGTGATCTGGTTAAAGTGCCAGATCAATCAACTCGTTCACTGCCATTCGTTACATTTGAACTAGGATTGGACATTGGCAATGGCATCCAATTAGTTAATGAAACGTCCCGCCGGTGATCTCCCGTTCAAAGTCCTCCTCACAGATTTGCCCCTTCTTCAATTTCTTCAGCAGGCGAGTGTCCTTAAGAAGCTCCTGCATTTCTTTGTCGTCGTCGACCTGCGGACACAAAACGTAAACTCTCGGTATGACCCTCATCCTCAAAGCGGCTGCCAAATCTGTGCGAGAAATTTGCAACATCGTACTACCTGCGCACGTTTTCTCTTGGCGGCGTTCTTGGCTCGCCTTTCCTTTTTAGCTTTCTGTTTGGACCACGCTTGGTTCCGGACGGGTTTGGGGCCCGGGCGCTTGCCGTCCTCCTGCTGCTGCCGCTCTTTCAGCTCGGCCAGTGTCTTTTGCCGCAGCTTCTCGCGCTGTTTGTCCTTGTAGCGAATTGACTCAGTGTCCAGCGGCGCCGGCTGGAAGTCTGGGAAACTTTTCCCACGCAGTTCCGGCATCTTGGGTAGGCGAAGGAGCGCGAAGCCGCGGGCCACCGAGGAAAAGTCCAAATCTAAGGATGTCAAAAAAAGTTGAAAAATCCATTTTTGTATTTTTGCAAAAATACCGTTAAAGATATGACCTTTAATCCTGAAGATCAGGCTGCACTCGTGCTTGGCGTAAGCCTGTACATACGACACGAACGCCCTCATGCCCTTGTCAAACATGGCGCGGTCCGCTTGCGCCAGCGCCTTCACTTTGGGCAGCACGTCCACCACGTCGCTCACGGCAGCCATTTTCTGAAGTGGGCACTGCAAAAGCAAGTATTAATCAGCCTAACCACACCTACATACACACGTATGAAAAAGTATCAATCTTTTGAAATTTCTCACATTTTTGCATAAAATCACTGTCAAATGATCTTTGTCAAAATCACACAGATGAAAAAAGTCAGCTTTAACTAAAACCACCCAAACATTTATAGCATTCATATTTTAATGAGAAGAGCATGCAAACAATGACAGAAGGGGGGAAAAATAAGTAAACCCTCGGCTTAAGGAGCATTTGAAACCAATTTTTACCACACAATTTAAGTCAGATGTGTGCCCAATCACTGATGAGTGGTTTAAAGCCGTCCTGTCCACTTTAAAACACACAGCTGGTAAGAATTGTCTTGATGAGAAGCATTGCCTGATGTGCAGTGTTGGGCACGTTACTTTAAAAAAGTAGTTACATTACTCACTACTTCTTCCCAAAAGTAACTGAGTCACTCTATAGAAAAAGTAACTAGTTACCAGGGAAAGTAACTATTTCCATTACTTTAAAAAGAACTTGTTGTATGTCAAAGAATTTGAAATTTTCTGAGCAGTATTCGAGTCAGTCGAATAGAGAACAACAGACAGGTAGTTAACTTGTTAGGTGCTTCAGCAGATTTGAATTGCTTACCACAGATGTCGACAAAAGCTTTGCCCCGGGACATAAATTACACATTACATGCAGGTTCTTTCATTAAATTTCGACAAACTTGAAATAGTGTCCACCTCTTAAAGGACAATTTTTCTTCTGAATGCTCTGCCATCCCGACCCTGTGCATCTGTTTTGCGTTGTGTTTGCCGCACGCGCTGTTCCGGTTTGCTTGTGAAATCATCGGCTCTGATTGGCTTACTACGACACATGACCCTCAGCCCATCAAAATCACTTCCATCGCATCTCTCGAGGGGCTGGTTTCCCGACAATTCACGTCACCTTCAAAGCGTCTGCCGTCCTCAAGATGGAAGAATTATTGCTGGCTGACAGTGGGAGATGGGAACGAGGCTAGCTATCAGGTGTAGCAAACACAGAAACGGTACCAAACTTTGGAAAGCATTGTCTAATTGAATGAGCAGGGACAAACAGCTTGGAGTCAGAAGTATGTGCGCTATTCTCGAACCTGAACGCACCCCAAGTCTTGGAAGACAAATCAACAGAGCAGAGAGTCGACTCGACACGGCTGGTAGTTTCTTCAATTTATTCAGAGTAAGTAACACACCGCTTTTGACCGTCAGTAACGGCGGAAAAAGTTTTTAGTTGGATTACCCCGTTACTGAAAAAAATAACGCCAGGCGTTATTTATAACTGCGTTACTCCCAACACTGGTCAAAAGAGCTGTCTGAAAACCTGCGATCAAGGATTTTTGATTTGTATAAAGCTGGGAAAGTTGTCTACAAATGGAGGAAGTTTGGCACTGTTGCTTGTCTCCCAAGGAGTGGCTGTCCACCAAAGATGACGCCAAGAGTTCAGCGCAGAATACTCAGCTAAAAAAAAAGAACCCTAGAGTGTCTGCTAAAGACTTACAGAAATCACTGGTACAGTCCAAATATCTATGTGCACACATCAACTATTTGTAAAACTATGGCAAAGAATGGTGTTCATTGGAGGACTCCACGGAGGAAGCCACTGCTGTCAAAAAAAAAAACATTGTTGCGTGTTTAACGTTCGCAAAAAGGCACTTGGACACTCCACAGACGTTTTGGCAAAATATTTTGTGGACTGATGAAACCAAAGTTGAATTTTTTAGGAGTAAGACACAATGTCGTGTTGAGGAAAAATGGAAAAGCTCACCAACATCAATACCTCATCCCCACCTTGAAGCATCATGATTTGGGGCTGTTTTGCTAACTCAGGCCCTGGACAACTTGCAATCATTAATGGAAGAATGAATTTAAAAGTTTATCAGGATGTTTTGCAGGAAAACCTGAGGCGGTCTGTCAGACAGTTGAAGCTTAAAAGAATGGATGCTGCAACAAGACAATGATCCAAAACACAGAAGTAAATCAACTTCAGAATGGTTTCAGAAGAACAAAAAACACATTCTGAAGTGGCCAAGTCAAAGTCCAGACTTGAACTCCATTGAGATGCGGTGGCATAACCTAAAGACAGCGATTCATGCCAGACATCCCAGGAATTTGACTGAACTAGAGCAGTTTTGTAAAGAGGACTGGGCCAAGACTAGTCCTGCTCGATGTACCAGCCTGATCTGCAGCTACAGGAAGCGTCTGGTTGAAGTTATTGCTGTCAAATGGGGGGGACACAAAATATTAAATGTGATCGTTCACTTACTTAATTTCCCCCCCTGATGTCATTGTTTGCATACAATCCTCATTAAAATATAAAAGCCTATAATTAAAGCATTCAACGTTTTTTTTTTTTTTTCCATCTGTGTGATTTTGACAAAGATCAGATCACATTTGATGGTGATTTTATGCAGAAATGTGAGAAATTCCAAAAGGCTCAGATACTTTTTCATACCACTATACGCCTGTTTATGGTGACCAGCTCACCTTCTGGTTGATGGACAGGAAGTTGACATAGGACTCTTCCATGGGCAACAAAAAGACTAAAGCGTTGCCGCTGTTACCGATGCGTGCCGTGCGACCACAGCGGTGTACGAAAGCACTGGGAAAGACAAGACGGAAGCCAACATGAAGCCAGCGACTGACGCCGGTTGGCCGGCGCCACTCACCTGGCACTGCTGGGCGGGTCGTACTGCAGCACCCACTCCACGTCCGGGATGTCGATGCCGCGCGCCATCACGTCCGTGCACACCAGGATGCCGCTGCAATGACCGTGCGTCAAAACTGCGGACTGGCGATCGATTTAAGTGAGCGTCGGTCGCCTCTTACCTTTTGAGGGCCCGAAAGTCGGCGAAAATTTTGTTGCGTTTGTGTTTCATTTTGCCGTGGATGCAGTGGACAGGGACCTTCTTCACCAAATTCTCCAGAGCGCGGCCAAAGTACTCCACGCAGGCGCATGTGCTGACCACAGACAGAGGAAAAAGTAAGGAGGAGTACCGTAAGTAAGTTCCAAATGACTTTTTAGCAGTAAGTAGAACACAGTGATCCCTCGCTACTTCGTGCCCTCGGTCCATCGCTGATTTTTTTTTTTTTTTTTTTGTCGAATTAAAGAATAAATAAATACGGATAAGCTGTCCCCATCCAATCACGTAGTCTGACTCTCCCTCCTGCTGCTTTTCTTGGTTAGGGAGTGCACTGAAGTTGCTTAATAAATTTAACAATGACTGACAGACATTAAGGTTTAATCTTGCCAGAGATGCCTGGAAGCCTTCAAAGCACCGCATGCGTCAATTATCGTTTAACTTGTTAAACAGTTGCTGTGGCAAGTCTGTGTGTAAGTGAGCAGCTTGAGCTGATTTGAGTGGACTCACTCAATGAAGCATTGAAAAGACAAATATTTTTCTACTTTATTCTTGTTTAAAATAATTCAGTGGGACAGTAACATGTTTAAAACATAATTATAACATTTGAAGTGCTTAAAAAACAGTTATTAATACAATAATAATAATAATACATATATATGCAGTGGTACCTCTACAGACAAAGTTAATTCATAAGTCGACATGGTTGTATGTTGAGCAGGATTTTCCCATAAGAATACATTACAATTCCATTAACTCTTTCCACAGCACGACAACCTACACTAAATCTTTAATACTGCTGGTACTATTGCAAATAGCAATTAAACAGAGCAAAACACAAAAAATATGAATAAAAATTCATATTTTCATATCACAATATGGTCTTACAATAATATAAGAGTGTTTTTTGCATTGAAATAAGACTGAAAAAGTGGGGGTCGTCTTATATTTGCAGTCAAGACATTATACCCATTCACGACGCTAGATGGCGCCAGATATCATTGAAGCAATGTTCTGTCATGACGGTAGTAGAAGTTTAACCAGTTTTCATTATTTTATTGCAAGGTTTTTCCTTATTCAGATTTGTTTCAAGACTACAATTAAAGTTAGACTTCAATGTGGTGGTTAATGCAGTTATTGCATTTTTTTGTTTTATCACAATAGATTGGTTTCTTTACATTTCAAAAACCAGTAGCCATTCATTTACGAATGTGATTGCACTTTAGTTTACATATTTAAAGGTTCAGATATTAAGATTTGAATGAGGCAAAATAACATGCTTTTTCTCTCAAATATATTGTTATTATCATTTTTCAGATGTACTATAATTATTTTCTGTAAAAAAAAAATCGGTGTTCAAAAAGTCTTTTTTCAAACAAGCGTCTCGAAAAAGAGTGGGTTGTCTTATGATCAGGGCCGTCTTATTTTCGGGCCAATACGGTAATAATAGTAATAATGTAATGAATCGGTTTCTAATGTGGCGGATGTATTTTGTGTAGTGTACCTGAATGCACCGCGTGACAGACTGAACAGTGACAGAGGACTTTTTACTTTCACTTTTCATGTTGTGTAAGGCGTCAGCTGCGGCAGACAGTAGCCATGTTGTATTGCACAAGTTCTGAAATAAATGATTGAAACTAAGCTGGCTATTTTTGGGCGATGATACAATCATAATAATTGTCACCTTAACTTAAAAAGACTGACGAACGGAAGAGGACCGCCGAGATCTCTGACATTCTACGGCCGTATCGTCGAGCCAGTTCACGGACGGGTACACCACGCTCATATTTTTTTAACAATTTCATCTTCATTTCAATAGTAAGCCTCACCTTTTTTTCACCACCTGCACTAACATTCTTGGAACCTATGTTGAGTTCTCTCACAAGAAAATCTGCTGAGCGTCAGTTTTGCAGAAACAAACTGTTGCTCTGTCATATTTTGAGCATGTCTTTGCATATAGAAACAAAAGCGAGTCCAATTTTACGTCGGATGTCAAAAACATCGTATGTCAAAGTGATCGTATGTCGAGGTACTGCAAAGTTATTTTTAAATAAATATTTAAACTAATGATTTTTTTTTTTTTTTTAATGAAACATTTCCTAAATGTATGGAGGCTACTTCGTGGTTTTTCACGTTCTGGTCCTCATTAACTGCGAAAAAAAGGTATCACTGTATTTCGTAAGTACCTATGAAATCCAATTAAACAGTTTCATAATATTACTAATAGTGCGTGTTGCAATCACATTTAAAAATTGGGTTACGTTTAGAGATGTCCCGATCGATCGGCATCCGATCACGTCATTTTCAAAGTATCGGAATCGGCAAATAAATATCGCACATGCCTTTTTTAAAATATATATATATTTTTTAATTAAATCGTTTTCTAATTGTATTTAATGTTACAGACATAATATGTTACACTCATCCAGAGTCTTTCGTTTAGGCTTAAGGTAGGGTTATCAAATGTATCCCGTTAACGGCGGTAATTAATTAAAAAAAAAAATTATCACGTTATTTTAACGCAATTAATGCATGCGGTGCACGACCCACTCACGCATTGTCGCACTCAATCTGTAATGGCGCCGCTTTACCTATATAGAGAGCTAAAAGGCAGCGTAAAATGAGCAGAGTGAATTTTGGCAGCTTTTGGAACCTTTTATTTTTTTAATTGGCTAAAGCCTTACAATCCCTCTCCCTACGATTAGAAATATTGTGGGAAGCAATGTGGGAAACAAAGGTAGTAATTGATCTTTTTCTTAACACCCTGTTATTTCCCAACGCAGAAAAGATATATCAATTGGTGCCACTACGTACAGTCATGGTTGCACTTCCCATCATGCATTTGGGCACAACAGTTAAATGGCTACAGTATCATTTACTGAAAGCTCAACAAATACACTAGATGGCAATATTTAGTCACAATATACAAAGTCACACTTATCCTTTAAGAATTACAAGTCTTTCTATCCGTGGATCCCTCTCACAGAAAGAATGTTAATAATGTAAATGCCATCTTGAGG